>NW_008338788.1:247433-279435 GCF_000622305.1 Nannospalax galili | reverse complement strand
TATGACATATGAGTTTCCTCCCACTGAGTGGGCTTTAAGTCCAATTAGGTAGCTGTTGATTACCCCCAAGATGAAAGTGCCAGTACTATCCCAATATAATTTGCTGTGCTAGTCATTGCTGTATTAATTAGGCCTTAAAACTGGGGTTCACCCATTGATTTATCTCCCTTAGGAGCTTGCATAGTGCTCTCCAAAACTATGAGAGCTAGCCTTCAGGGGAGGTGACTTCCAGGTCAATTCCAGTTCCATTTCTCCAAATCCTATGTCCAAAGTATGTATTGTCTTCAGCAATAAGGCCTTAACTTCAGGTTCTTGGAGACAATTAAGGGCTATGGAAATATCTTGTGCAATTTGGGGAGTCTCTTGGACTATCCTGGCCAACAATTCAAAGGGAGATTTCTCCTGTCTGGCACTGATTCTTATTATGTAACCCTCAGCTATACACATGGACTCATGTAGAGGTCCTGTACGTGTAACTTTTCAGTAGGTTTTTGGACAAATATGATTCCTTCTCATTTTTTACACCAGCTAAGCATTATTTATCTCTCCTCTTTCTCTATTTGTCTAACTCTCCCTCCATTCCCTTCCCCATTTAAAGTAACCTCATGCCCCCCATTTTTCCCTTGATAACACCTGTCTCCAATGGTCCTCCCTCTCTTGAGCTCCTTCTTCCCCTTTACCCCTATGGTTCCTTGTATAACATGCCCTCTTCCCTCCCCTAATCTGACCCAATTTTTACCCATATCGCCCTTCTTAAGTTCGGTTTCCTACTATTCTTCTCCTTCAGGTTATTTCTTTTCCTTTACCTCACTGTTTCCTTACCCTTGTCCTGGTTCCTGCAGTTATGTCTTTTTGCATACTTATTTATCAGAGTCTGATCTTAGGATCCACATATGAGGGAGAACATATGTCGATTTTTTTTCTGAGATTGTGTTACTTCACTTAGTATAACAGATTCTAGTTCCATCCATTTACCTGCAAATTTCATGATTTCATCTTTCTTTACTGCTGAGTAAAACTCCATCGTATATATGAACCACATTTTCATTATCCACTCTCTTATTAGTTACACATGTTCTTTGTCCAGATCTATCTCCTACTGGCTTTCTGCCTGTGGGAAGAATTTAGGTGGAGGCTGTTACATAATATATGAATCTGGAGCGGGCATGGGGAGAGACAATGAAGGCGCCATTGGGAGCCACTGGGTCATGAGGTAACATGATCTTCTTTCTCCTTCTTCTTAGCTTTCTCTCTTTTCCTCAGACTACAACCTGACCTTATAAAATCCCCTTTAGCCAGGCCTGTGGTGCAGGACTGTAATCCCACATATTCGGGAGGCTGAGGTAGGGGACTGATTATTCAAAGCCTACTTGGGCTACAGAATGAGTTCAAGGTCAGGCTTGGCAATTTAGTGAGAAACCTTGTCTCAAGAAAACACAAAAAATAGTTGGAGATGTAGCTCAGTGATAGAGTGCTTCCCTAGCAGGTGTGAAAATCTAGGTTCAATCCCCAGGACTGCAAAATCCAAAGCCAGAAACAACCCAAAGCAATAGAACCTCCCACACCTCTCTTACTCTTAGACTGGACAGAGGGGTGGGATCACTGTCTCCTTTATGTGGGATTATCTGAAAATGAGTAATGTAGGACCAGAAGTTCGGGTCCCATCTCTAAAGTCACACAGAGCTTCCCACACAAGAAAGGCAGGTACTGGGGCTCTTCCCCAACCCCAAGAAAAAATATAAAGCAATAAAACTGAGACATTGGTGGAGATTACAGTCTTAGCTAAGTCAAGGCTTGTAGCTCCAGTTGCTGAGCAACAAACCGAGATCCCTGAAGACAAATGGAATGTGTGGCCTCTTCCATGGCACACTGATGCAGTTTCAACAAGGAGGGGGAATTCTTGGCTACCTTGTAGGAGTAGTTCTTGGAGGTACAGATTAGTATGCTAATCCAAGCACTCTGCCTCTTAAACGTCAAGGAGTGCTGCCAGGGAGATGCCTCATTTGGTAAAAGTGCTTCCTGGAAAAGCACCAGGACCTGGGTTTGGATCCTTAGCATGCATTTAGAAAGCTAGGCATGGTGGCTTTTGTCTGTAATGCCAGCACTGGAGGCAGAGACAGGTGGATCCCTGGAGCTTGCTGATCAGATGGATTAGCCAAATCTGTGAGCTCTCAGAGATATGGTGGGGAGAAATAGAGGAAGACACCTGTGGTCTACCTCCATATGCATGTACATACATGTGCACCCAACACACAAATGCATGCACATACACACACACACACACACACAAACACACACAGAGTTGAGCAACACTGAGAAGTGTCAGTGTGTTCAGGTATAAGATGAGATTGGTAACTGAATTCCTCACAGGTCTGAAGAGTATACAGTGAAGGATTAACACAGCACTGACATACATGAAATACTCAGGAATTCTGCCCACTTCATCAACCCAGCACTTGATTGACAGTCCATGCTATGGTCTATATGCCCAGTACTTAGTACTTGCCATCAGCCTCAGTGTACCCTCAGTCTACCACTCAGCCTCATTTTTCTAGCCATTACCCCAACATTCACCACAATTCCTCTCTGAGATTAGATTACAAAGGGTCATGACTTAACAAATAGATTGTGAATAATAATCATAATTCCATACTAATGGCTTCAAATATGTTAAATCTACACACCATCTAGTAAAGGAGGTACACGATCAGTAAACGCATTTTACAGAAACTAAGGCTCAAAAAACTAGCTTATCTCATTTATCACAATCACCATGAAAGGATTTACAACCAGGTCACCTTTACTCCAGAACATTCTATAACTGTTATTGCACTCTCAAGGGACAAAGTTGTAGTATGAATGTGAGTAAAATAGAGACAAAAGGAACAAAAAGAGAAGAGTCCCTAGAGCTTAGATTGTGCTGGTTAAGTTCAAAAGAAGAAGAAGTTATATAACCTTAGATCCGTAACAAACTCGTAGGGTCCAATTCCCTGAATATTTAATCCAAAAGGTATTTAGGGTACCGAAAAGGCTGAATGCCAGGATCATTGTTACCATGGCCCACAGCCAAGGACAGTTCCTTCTTCCTGGTTCATGAACATTTGAGAGGTCACACCATCCTCTTTCTTTCTGTCATGTTTCTGTTTTGGTGGTTATTGCCATCTGAGAGGAGGGAAACAGGAGCAGCAAGAAGCCCAAAGGCCTGAGAACCATCTGGGCCTCCAGTTTTCCCTTCCAGACTTTTATAAAAAGCGTATCTGCTGAACATCAACCCTTCTCTTTGCAGATTGCTTTCCCATCCAGCCACCCATCTGTCCTGTCATCCCTACAGCTGTAACACTGTTGGTCATTTCCCTCACCTGCCCCTTCTTTGTTTAGTGGTAGACTCCTAAATCTGAACCGAGGTCAAGACTATCCAAAGTAAAGATTACATGAGGTGTGTTGTGGTTTGAATATGAAATGTCTCCTATAAGCTTGTGTGTTTGAACACTTGGTCTCCAGTTAATGGTGCTGTTTGGAAAGGTTGTAGAATCTTTAGGAGGTGAAGCCTCATTTGAGAAAGTGAGTCATTGGGGTTGGGTCTTGGGGTTTTATAGCCTGACTTCATTTCCTGTCTGGTGTCTGCTTCTAGGTGCCTCTCAGTCCTGACTCCATGCCTTCTCCACCATGATGGATTATATGCTCTCAAACAAAACAAACCCTTCCTCCCTTAAGTTGCTTCTTGTCCCGTGTTTTATCACAGCAACAAGAAAGGTAACAAATACTAAGTGGTAAGCAATCTTTAACTTTGAAGATCTGGGCAATATCCTGGGAAATCGTGGCACTAATGACAGAAGAAACCCAGGCTCTTAACACTGGAACTGCCTTATCCATCGTAAACTGCTTATATTTAGAGTGGTAAATCACAGAAAAGCAGTTATGTTGTTAGCAGTTACCAGGTGTGGTGGCACATGCCTTTAATCCCAGCACTTGGGAGGCACAGGCAGGCAGATCTCTGTGAGTTCAAGGCCAGCCTGGTCTACATAGTGAGTTCCAGTCCAGCTGAGGCTACAGGGAGACCATCTCAAAAAAAGGAAGAAAAAAAAAGACAGAAAGAAAACAGATACCTTGCACATCCACATCCACATCCAATGATTCCTCTGTTTTTCCACCAATATAGCCACCTATTCGTACATTGTTATTTCTCTTGTTCAGTCATCCTTCCATAAAATCCTTGCTTTCATCTAACTCTACTACCTTGACCCTTTTAAGCATCCAGTAATGATGCTTCCCTGTATCTATGGTTCTCTCATTAGGAAATCCTACATTGATTGATATACTTTCCTTCCATCCCTGTCTGGCCATCTCACTGATCCCTGAGCAACCATTTGGTTTAATTTGAGAAGAGAGGTTAGAATTTGGTATCCTTGTCCCACCTTAGCCAAAAATAGGAAGGGAGAGTAGGATCACTGACCTGGGTCCCTATGGGAGACTGAGTGGGAAGACTTGGAAATGGGCCTCTGTGCAATTCTGGATGGTCCATGCTGAGCACCTCACTATAAATCGTACTCCAGTCTCCTTTCAACATATGGCACATAGGGAATGACACATGAGTGTGAACACATAGAGGAAAGACCATTTAAAGACAGAAAATCATCAGAAAACTAAGGAGAGATGCCTTAAGGGAAACCCAACCTGCTGACACTTTGATCTTGGACTTTGGCTCTCCAAGTATTCTAGTTTGCTTTTCTGTTGCTGTGATTAAAATACCATGATCAAAAGTAACTTGGGGAGGAAAAGATTTATTTCATCTTACACTTTCATGTCATGATCCATCTTTGAGGGAAATCAGGCAGGAACTCAAGATAAGAACCTGGAGGCAGGAACCATGGAGGAACAGTGCTTCCTGCCTCCCTCACAGGCTTATGCTTAGCTAGCTTTTGTATACATCCAGGACCACCTGCCTGGGGAAGGTGCTGCCCACAGTGGGCTGGGTTCTCCCACATCATTCATCGATCAAGACAGTCTCTCACAGATGTGGCTGTGGGCCAGTCTGATAGAGGTAATTCTTCAGTTGGTGTTTCCTCTTCCCAGGTAACTCAATATTGTGTCATGCTGACAATAAAAACTAGCCAGGACAGCAAGACTGGGAGAAAATAAATTTCTGTTTTAGTAGCCTGAATAGGCTGAGATACAGGCCTAACAATCTAATACTGATCCGTCTTTCAATTTGTGTCTATGGGGAACCTCAGAAGGTTAGCATATTTGAAAATAGAGTCTTTGAAAATGTAAATAGTTCAGATGAGGGGTAGTCACTAAATGACTGGGTGTCTTCATAACAAGATAAGACAGAGACAGAAGTGCACAGAGAGGAAAACACTATGTCGAGAGACTCATGCACTGAAACGACACCATACAAAGATGGAGGCGCAGGTCGAAGTGTCCCACTTTGTACTTGTCTCATTTGTGTTGCTAAACTACCCTGACAAGAAGTAAGTTAGAGGGGAAAGAGGTTTATTTTAGCTTCTAATTCCAAGGCACAGTTCATCATTGTAAAGAGCCAAGGCAGTCAAGGCAGGAACATTCAACAGCTGGTCCCATTACATCCACAGTCAAGAGAAGAGAGAAACGAAGGCATGCCTGCTCGCTTTCATACCTGGCTCAGTCTTTCCACTCTTACACAGTTCAGGAACCCCCCACTCGGCTTAGGGGATGGTGCCACCCACAGTGGACTGGGTCCTCCTATATCAATTAACTTAAGACAATTCTCCACAGGCCAATCAAACGCAGACAGTTCCTCTTAAGACTCTTCCCAGGTGATTTTAGATCCAGTCAAGTTGACAGTGAAAACTAACCATCCCATACCTACAAACCAGAAAGCACCGGGGATTTCTGGCAACCACCTAAAGCTAGAAAGAGACAAGGAAAGGTGTTTCCCTCTAGCCTGCAGAGGAAAAACACACCATGGACACATTGACACCTTGAGCTTGGATTTTGGGCCTCTAGAACTGAAAAGTCAACAAGTTTCTATTGTCCAACCACCTAGCTCGTGATGCTTTGTTATAGAAGCCCTGGGGAGCTAATATGGAAATTATGGGGCAGCACCTGAAAATTTTAAGCCACATGGCAAGGATTTCATTGAGTTTGGAATAGGTTGGGTTCTAAGGGAAGGTCTAGACTTGGGAGTCTGACTATCATTCGGTAGGGCCTAGGCTGATTCTCAATGGGGTCTTACTAAACCTGCCTTTCCTTTCTTGTTCAGTTTGCCAACTCTCTATAGTTGTATGAAGAAAAATGTCTTGTCCTAGGCCACCCCTGGCCTCATCTCCTCAACCTCTGCTTTTCCTTTCATCAGTCTCTTCTCATTTGAATTTCATATATGCCTCAGACCACCAGGTGTTTTGGTTAGAGTGGCCTTTGGAATTATCTTTCTTTCCTTATTTTTATTTTATTTATTTATGCACCTGTATGCACACATGTATGCAAGTGCCTGCAGAGGCCAGAAGAGGATGTCAGATCCTTTGGAGCTAAAATTGCAGGAAGTTTGATCCACCTCATATGAGTAATAGGAACGGAACTCCAGACCTCTAGAGCAGCGAGTGTTCTTAACAGCTGAGCCATCTCTCTTGCCCCAGTCACTTTTTCTGTGACAGGATCTAGCCAGGTAGCCCAGGATGGCCTTGGAATGACAATCCTTCTGCTCTTCTGTTTCTCTTCTAATTTTAAGCAACTATAGCTCCACCAACTCTTCTTTTTAAAAACAGGAACTAGGATAGATTCTTATATAATAAAGTTTATAGTTGTAGAATTAATGACAGCCAAAGGGTTGAAACAATTCAAGAGTCCATTGACAGACATAAGCAAAGTGTGGCATAAAAATATAGTGAAATATTATTCAGCCATAAAATTGAGTAAAGTTTGGACATATAACAAAATGAAATGAATCTTTTAAAAAAATACATCTGCAAGAACAGTCAGTGTTCTTAACCTCTGAGTCATCTCTCCAGCCCCGACAGGATACATTTTTAACAGACATGTCTTAACTTGAAAAGTGAATGTTTTTGATTGATTAGAAAGCAAGTCTGTAAGGTAAATGGCTATAGTTAAACTTCTGTAATTTTTCATAATATGTTTTTTTTCTTGAAGAAACTGTTAAATGATTATTTGCTTGAAGAGTATTTACCTGCATCGGTGTGTGTGTGTGTGTGTGTGTGTGTGTGTGTGTGTGTGTACCACAGGGTGTGTGTGGAGGTCAGAGAACAACTTGTGGAAGTCAGTTTTCTCCTTCCACCATCTGGGTCCTGGAAATTGACTCATTAAGCCTGGCATCAAATGCCTTTACTTACTGAGCCACCTTGCCAGCCTGATAAATGAATCTTAAAAATATTATCTTATTTCAAATAAGCCAAATGAAAATGTTATGATTCTCCTTATATGAAATATCTAAACTAGGCAATAGAGACAGAAGTAGATTATAGGCTATCAGATGGGAGGGGAAGGTGGAAATAAAGTTCTTTCTTTTTATGGATATATATTTTTTATTTTAAAATATTTCTATTTTAAATATTTTTATTGAGTTTTTGTACACTTCATACAACATTTCTTAATCAAATTTAGACCCCTTCTCCTATTCGTGGCCCCCCATTGAATCTCATGTATTCTGCCATACATGTTAAATCCCATCCAAGTCAAGCTTTTGTATCCAGATGTTCATCCACTGGAGTCTAGTCAGCCTATCTAGAGAGCTTAAGGAAAGTCTACCCTCTCTCACCCAGAAGCGATCAGTTTCCAACAGTTCCCAAGCTAGGACTGGCTCGTGCCCATTTCCCTCGCTACACTCTGGGACCTTGTCTGAGTTGGCATAGGTCTTGTGCTCAACATCACCATTGCTGCAAGTTCACGTGAGCAAGCTTCCAATGGCTTGAAAGCCTCTTTTCCCTATATTTATGAACCAACACTGGCTCTTGCAATCTTTCCACCCCCTCTTCCACAATCGTCCCTGAGCCATGGGTGGGTGAGGTTTAATGCAGGAGTCCTATGCAAGGACACAAGCTCTGCAGTCTCTTATTTCTAAAATGTGGTCAGTTGTGGCCTTCTGTGTGCACCACACTCTGTTATATGAGTAAGCTTCACTGGTGAGAACTGAAAGACACACTAGTTTTCTCTCTACCCCTGTTCCACTATGATCCATGAGCCTTAAGGTGTAATGTGTAGATCTACACATCTAGGTGTAGATGTGTCACCTAGAACTGAGCATCTCTCAGATGTACATTCTCTGTGTCTGACCAGTTGTGGAACTCTGCAGTAGCCTCCATCTGTTGCAAAAATACACTTTTTTGATGAGTGATGTACAGTATACTTGTCTGTAAATGTAAGGATCCATATTTAGGATATGCTAAGAAATTTCATTTGTCTAGAGATATGACAGAGATACAGTTTTCTCTAGGATCTATGACCTCTCCAGCCATGTGTATTTGGCTATACTTACTGTTACACCTCCAGCAACAATGCCTTCTTGGGCCATGGTTATGAATTATGGGTGAAACCCAACCTTGAATGCACCTGAACCTCCCTGTGACTTGTTGGCAGAGGAAAAGCTATTTATTTTTTTGAGCTCGAGTGGCATTATGTGGTCCCACTTCAACTTTTCTAAGTGCCAGGATTATGCAATTATGTGCACATCTGAGCTCTTCTTTAAGTCATAGGCCAGACTTTGTTTCCAGCAAGGAAGAACAGTCTCAGAGAAGTCTCAATGAAAACTGGCCAGGTACTTCAAACTAGAGACGCTACAATGCTGAGCTGACTTTAGGGAACTTTTATTTCACACCAAAGAACTAGATGAACTAAGATAAGATGATTTCATGAGATTAACCAAAAGAAAAATTAATTATCTGAAACTGAATGAACTAATAATTATTTTGTGAGTCTTATTTTAAGATGGGGTCTTAGAAAGAAGACAGGGTAGCTTCTGTAGTATGTTCAGCCCTTAATGAAGGTGAGTGTTCCCATTTCCTCTCATGGAGATGAAGGGAACGAATGTCATAGTCAGGTAAGCATAGAAACACTTGACCTTAAACACAGACACTTGTAAATAGACTCTGGAAACTAGAATTGAAATTCTAGAACCTTACAATATTAGAAAAACCAATTCCTCACCCCCACCCTGTCCCCTCCTAGTCTTGGACCCAGGCAGGTTCCAATTCCTCCATCTCAGATCCTTGGACTAGCTTCCTAACTGTGACAAGAGAATGCCCCCAACGAAACCCACTAGTCCTACCAAAGTGCACTACAATAAGAACCACCCTGTGGAACCCCAGGATGCAGAATTTAAAAAGAGCAATCATAAAAATGATCAAAGAACTTAAAGAAAAAATAGACAACTCAAAGAACTCAAAAGGGAAAGGCATAAACTTGTAATGGAAGCCCAAGAATATATGAATATGCAGTTTAATGAAATATCAAAAACTATTCGTGACTTGAAAAGTGAATTCACGAAAGAGATAGAAATAGTGAAGAAACACAAATGGAAATAAACATGGGATTGAAAACTCAATAAACCAATTAGAAACAACAGGAGAAAGCCTCACAAGCAGAATGAGTGAAATGGAAAACAGAATGTCAAGACTGGATGATAAAGTTGAATATATGGACTCCTTAAGCAGGACTATGTACAATAAAAAAAAACAGGTAATACAGATAGAAACCATTTTAAGTCCATCTTACCCCAGTCTGTCTGGTTAAGGTCAAGAGAACGAAAGACTCTAAATGCTGGAGAGGATGTGGAGCTCATTCACTGCTGGTGGGAATGCAAACTCATGCAACCACTATGGAAAGCAGTGTGGAGAACCCTCAAAAAAAATAAACTAAAAATAAACCTACCATATGATCCAATTATATCACTCCTTGACATATACCCAAAGGATACATCCTACTGTAGAGATCCCTCTATATCCATGTTTGTTGCTGATCTCCTTGCAATAGCTAAGAAATGAAAACAACCTAGATGTCCCTCGACTGACAAATGAATAAATGAAAATGTGGTACATTTACATAGTGGAGTTCTACTCGGCAGTAAGAAAAGGTGAAATTATGAAATTTGCAGGTAAATGGGCAGAACTAGAGAGTGTTACACTAAGTAAAGTAACACAAATGCAGAAAAGCAAGCGATGTATGTTCTCCCTTGTTTGCAGATTGTAGCACCAATCCCTTGGATGTGAGTACATATATTCTGATGTAACACCAGGAGCCGGGGAAATGGAAAGAATACATGGAGGTAAAGGAAAAGAATGATCCGAAAGAGGGGGCTAGTAGGGAACAGATGTTACCAGGGGGAGGATGGGGAAAGTGGGAGTGTTTGACAGGGAGGAGAGGAGGGAGGGGCATGCAAGGGGCCCAGGGGTGTGTGTGTGTGTGTGTGTGTGTGTGTGTGTGTGTGTGTGTGTAGGGAAGTCAGGAGACAGGGATAGTGGGAGGAGGGTGTTATTGGGTGAAGGCTGGGGATAATGGAGGGGGGAATGGGTAGGGAGGAGGGAAGCTGGATGGGATGAACAAAAGTAGAGATGAATGCATCTTGGGGGGCTAGGAAACCTAGAGGAAAATGCGATGCCCCCCCAAAACCCCATGAGAAATGCCCATACAGTTGTCTAAACATTAGTGCATAAGTATACCTGGGAACAACTTGGCAAAGAACACAGTACCAGACAGAAGAAATCTCCTTTGAGTGATTAGTGAGGGTGGTCAAGAAGTCTCCCAAAATAACACAAGATATGGCCAAACCTCTTGGTTATCTTCCAGAACAAGTAGATGAGACCCCACTGCTGAAGATAGGACATGCTTTGAATACAAGACTTCGAGCAATGGAGCAGGAACTGACCTGGAGGCTTTCTACCTGAAGTTTATCTATTATAATGCGAGATGATAATATGCAAACTGCTATGGGGAGAAAAACAATCAATGGTCCAATCCAGCCCTAAACCCCAATAACCATAATGACCAACATGGCGAATCATCTCTATTGGTGCAGCAGTGGCACTGCTATGGGGTGGGGGGGATCAACAGCTATCTTATTGGACTTAAAGCCCTCTCAATGGGAGTGAGCTTATGGGTGGCACTGTGAACTTCGCCAAATACATATGGTAGAAGAGAACATAGATCCTAGATAAAACCCAATCTCTTTCTTATCTCTAGACAAATGAAATTTCTTACCATATGGTAAATATGGATCCTTATAGACAAGTGTACCATACACCATTAATCAAAGAAACTCAGATCTTTTGCAACAGATGGAGGCTACTGCAGAATTCCACAACTGCTCAGGCACAGAGAATGTATGTGTGGGAGATGCCAAGTACTGGGTGACACATCTTGCAGTTGAACCTCTGCACCTGGGACTCATGGAGCATAGTGGAACAAGGGTTAGAGAGAAGACGAATGCATCCCTCAACTCTCAGCAGTAAAGCTTCCTTGTACAACAGAGTTCAACGCACACAGATGGCCACAACGGGTCAAGTTTCCCAGAGTATGAGATTGCAGAGTGTGCATCCTTGGACAGGACTTCTGTGTTGAACCTCACCCACCCACGGCTCAGGGACCATTGTGAAAGAGGGGGCAGAATGATAAGAGCCAGGGCTGGTTCATGAACACAGGGAAGTAGAGGCTTTCAAGCCACTGGAATCTTGCACATGTGAATTTGTGGCAATGGTGGCATCAAGCACAGGGCCCATGCCAACTCAACTGAACAGGGGTCCAGAGGGGAGGAGAGAGATGGGTGGGTGTCAGGCTGGCCCTAGACTGAGAACTATTGGTGACTGACTGATGTTGGATGAGGGAGAGTATGCCTCACATACAATCTCTGTATGGGCTGACTGGACTCTGGTGGACAAGTTTGCACTGGGGGACACCTGGGTGCAAATGCTTGACTAGATGGGACTTGATGTATGTGGTGGAGTATGTGGGGTCTGGTGGGGGGATGAGAGGGCATGGGTGGGGGAGGGGGCCTGGATTTGATTGAGAACTATTGTATAAAATTACAGATGCTCAAAAAAACAGAAGTGTAATAAAAAATTAAAATAAAAATAAAAAGGATACAAATGCTAGGGAAAAAATAGAAGGAAAAGAAAATCCAACTCCTAGTGCCTGAGAGCAAAACTCACTTCCTCTCATTGGAATCACAATGTCAAGATTTTGGAATATTATTTCTTTAAATCCAACAACGTTCATGCTCAGATATTCCTAGGATTTTGAAACATGAATACGTTCCAAGTTCTTGATAAGTACTCTACAAGAATGATATAAGTATTCTACATTGACTCCTTTGAGAGGTTGGTAGTATACGAATGTAGCAAATGAGAACACAGATGAGGAGAGAGGTTAGGTGATGTCATACAGTAACTGGTAAGGCTACTTTGTTTTGAATTTTAGACATTTGCCTCTAAGTGTTTCCTGTGTTATTTTGATTCTTGCTTTTGCATATATTTTTATTGAGTTTTTGTGCATGTCATACAAAACATCTTAGTCATCTACCCCATGAAGATTCCATAGCCACGCTTATTTTTTATCTGCCTATTCACACACATATAGAATACACAGGTCTCCACATCCTTCATATAGGAAGATTGTTTCTAGTGCGTTCTACCCATGCACCTGCTCCCGTCCGTGTCCTTCACTTATGGGCAGGTTTACATCACTGTTTCCACACTTCCATCCATCTCTCTGTTCATCTGTGTGTGGGGGCGGGTATCTCTCTGTACACCTTTTCTTCTTTATGATTGTTCCATAAATCCACTCAAATAGCTCATTATTCTTGGTTTTTATTTTTATTGAACTTAATTTTTATTTTATTAGTGTGTGTATATGTGTGTATGTGGACATGTGTGCACCACACTTCATGTGCGGGGAGGTCAGAGGACAAATCTGTGGAGTCCTCTCTTCTTCCACTGTTATGTGTGTTCTGGTAATGTAATCCATAGTGATCACTTTTACCTGCTGTGTCAGCTCATGGGCCCCTTCGTTATTCTTTGCATCCAAACATCTTTCATTCCTATTGTGTATACACCTCTCAATGTTCCATTCACTCATTAATCCATCCATCTACCCATCGACTCATCATTCACACATCAGTTCATCCATCCATCCATCCATTGACTCATTCACACATCAGTCTTTCCATCCATCCATCCATCCATCCTTCCTTCCAACCACTTTATGTCTGTCTCAAATCATCTGTTCATTAATATTTCATTCATTCATTAAGTCTTTATCCTCCCACCCATTCTCCCATCTAGGTGTCCACCCATTCATTTATCCACTTATCTACCATTCCAGTGACAAACCCTTCCTTTAATTTATCAATATACCAAAGTAAGCTCACCAAATTTCCAAACAGTTCACCACTCCACAAAGTACCATGTACTTTTACTACATGGTAACTCTTTTTTGTGTGAGCACATGAATGTGCAGTCCTCAGCATCTGTGCACACACATGTGCACGTCTAGAAAATCCCAGTAATAGACAGAACTAGTATTTCCATTCAAAGTTACTCTGTATGACGTTCTAGCCACATCGCCCCAGCTTTACTAGGCATTAAACAAGTAATGCAGTTCTAGCTGTCTGTTGTATAAGAAACATTCCCAGGCCGGAGCACCCAGAGCTGGAGTGAGGCACAGGGTCATGGCGGTGGTGGCATGAAGGGAGCCGAGGAGTAGGCGGAGCTATGGCGGGCCAGTAGTTCCAGTACAATGACAGAGGGAACACCTTCTTCTACTTCCTCACCTCCTTCGTGGGGCTCACTGTGATCCCAGCCACATACTACCTCTGGCCCCGAGACCAGAATGCGGAGCTAATTCAATTAAAGAATATTAGAAAAGTATATGGAAGATGTATGTGGTGTCATTTACCGTTACTAAAACCCCAGCCAAATATTAGTCCTACAGTAAAGAAAATAGTTCTGCTTGCAGGATGGGCATTGTTCTTATTTCTTGCCTACAAAGTTTCCAAAACAGAACGAGATATCAAGAATACAATCCTTATGAAGTATTAAATTTGGATCCTGGAGCAACAGCAGCAGAAATTAAGAAAGGTATCATTGGCTATCACTTAAATATCATCCAGATGAAGGAGGTGATGAAGTGATGTTCATGAGGACAGCCAAAGCTTACGCAGCTTTAAAAGATGAAGAGTCCCGGAAAAATTGGGAAGAATTTGGAAATCCAGATGGGCCTCAAGCGACAAGCTTCAGAATTGCCTTACCAGCTTGGATAGTTGACCAGAAAAATTCAATTCTGCTTTTACTTGTTTATGGATTGGCATTTATGGTTATCCTTCCTGTTCTTGTGGGCTCTTGGTGGTGTCAGTCAATGTGATACAGTAGAGACCAGGTTCTAATACGCACAACACAGATTTATACATACTTTGTTTTTAGAACTTGAAATGTGGACATGAAGCATCTCATTAAGGTTCTGGCTGGTGCTTCTGAATTTGATCCTCAGTATAATAAAGATGCCACAAGCAGACCAACAGATAATATTTTAACACCACAGCTAATCAGAGAAATTGGCAGCATAAATTTAAAGAATGAACCTCCACTTCCCTGTCCATATAGCTTGAAGGCCAGAGTTCTTTTACTATCTCATCTTGCTAGAATGGAAATTCCTGAGACTCTTGAGGAAGATCAGCAGTTTATGCTGAAAAAATGTCCTGCACTACTTCAAGAAACGGTTAATGTAATTTGCCAACTAGTAATAATGGCCCAGAGCCGTGAAGAAAGTGAGTTTCATGCTCCCCTTGACATCCTTGGAAAACTGCATGAAGCTTTCCCAGGTGGTTGTTCAAGGCCTGCAGCAGTTTAAGAGTCCCCTTCTGCAGCTCCCTCACATCGAAGAGGACAATCTTAGAAGAGCTTCTAATCATAAAAAGTACAAAATTAAGACTATCCAGGATTTGGTGAGTTTAAAAGAATCAGATCGTCATAGTCTATTACACTTCCTTGAAGATGAAAAATATGAAGACATTATGGCTATCCTTGGGAGTTTTCCATATGTGACCATGGACATAAAATCACAGGTACTGGATGATGAGGATAGCAACAACATCACAGTAGGATCCTAAGTTACAGTGTTGGTTAAATTGACAAGGCAGACAATGGCAGAAGTATTTGAGAAGGAGCAGTGCACCTGTGCTGCAGAGGAACAGCCTGCAGAAGATGGGCGGAGTGATGCCAGCAAGAACAAGTCAAAAGGAAGATCGCAGCAGAAGAGTAAAGGACCCAAGAAAGCTGCTAAAAAAAAAACCCACACCTGTGCCATTATCTCAGTCAAAGCAACAGAAGCAGATGGAGCTGTTGGGAGTGTGAAGCTGCATTGAAAGATGTTTCTGACAAAGGCAGCGATTCTGAAGAAGAAGAAACCAATCGAGATTCTCAGAGTGAGAGAGATGACGGCAGTGACAGAGACTCAGAGAGAAAGCAAGACGAAAAGCAAGAATTACAACAAAGTGTACAGTGGAAAGAGAGAGCTCTGCTGGAAACCAAATAAAAGATTACACATCCTGTGTGTAGTCTTTACTTTCCTGAGGGAAACAAGAGTGGCGGTGGCTTTATATCGCATATGAGAAAGAGCAGACATTAATATCTACACCGTATCACCTGTGTACATTGACAGATACAGAGGAGGTAGAACTGAAATTTCCTGCACCAGGCAAACCTGGAAATTATCAGTATACAGTGTTTCTAAGATCAGACTCCTATATGGGTTTGGATCAGATCAAACCCTTGAAGTCGGAGTTTCATGAGGCTAAGCCTGTGCCAGAAAATCACCCACAGTGGGATACAGCAATAGAAGACGATGAAGACCAAGAAGACAGTGAGGGATTTGAAGACAGCTTTGAGGAAGAAGAGGAGGAGGAAGACGATGACTAAGAAGTACTATGAGTGGTCCAAAGCATTTGCACCTACTTGCAAACACCAGCTGTTTTGTAAATTATAATAAACGAGAAGCAGTGTGGAACCAATGTTGAGGGACGTATCGGTGTCTTTGCTAGAAATGGGTGCATAAAATGGGCAGTTGGTGCTGCCTTGGTACAATCTGAAAAAGAATTGTTTAAAACCTTTCAAGTATGGGGTGGGTGGTGCATTTATTTCATCTGGAAATGATAATGACGCCTTTGTTATAACTGTTTAAAAAAAAAAACATGCCCTGATCTCCCTATGTCATTCCTTGCCTAAATCCCTTTGCTTTCAACTCAGTTTGGATTATATTTGAGGACCTTGTAGGGGGGGGACTCTTAATACTCCATTGAATCTGGAAGGCTGAGAAGGGTTTCTATAAGAACTTTTATTTTATTAAAATTTTATTCATTCATTATTGTGTGTGCATGATTATTGGGAGATACAAATGTCATGGCGTACATGTGGTAAAGAGTGGAAGAGAAATGTGATACATGGTATCATCTATCAATTGTTCCATATTCCTCAAACCTTCTAAAAATCGATGGCGACAGCAACAAAGGAACTTTCATAATCTTGTCTACCACAGAGCTGAGCACAGAAAGGGGAGAGGCGACAGGAGCCTGACACAGATCCTGGCAGGTTTAGTTGTTTATAATGGAGAATGATGGATGATTCTCCATTTTCCTTGACTGTCCTTCAAAGCTTTGGGATGGGAAAGAGGAGCATTGAAGAATGGATCCAGGAGGAGGCTGGCTACCTACTGGAGAAACTCTAAAAGACCAAGGGTATGGAGACCACGCAGGGTGACTGGGTGTTTATGGAGAGCTCAGTCACAAAAGATTGGCCTTGGTGGGAGAAAGATCTGAAATGGGTGGTGATGGAAAAGCATTAAGAGTTGATGGAGTTTTCCAATGAGCTTCCATGTTAAAAATCAACATAGAAGACCCTCAGGGACAACTTGTCCAGAAACATCCATCACTGCATCTCAGGAAGACCATAGCTCAAAAAACCACACATAGATTTTGGTGTTCAGTGAGCTTGTGTCTTTTTCTGGAGAAAGGACAAAATTTTGTTGTGCTGTATATGTGTACATGTTTTATTTTGGTAATGGAAATAACATAAAACTTAACCATCTTCACCATTTTTAAGAATGTAGTTTGTTAATGTTAGTTATATTCACCTTGTGGTGAAACAAATCTTTAGAAAAATCTTCATATCGCAAATATGAAACTCTTTATCCATTTCTGTCTGTGTCTCTGTCTCTCCCTGCCTATCTGTCTCTCTCTCTCCCTTCCTTCCTCCCACTTTGTATGTCTGTGCATGGGTACATGTGTGGGTGGGTGTGTATTAAGACAGCACTGCACTATGCAGCCTAGGATGACTTTGAACTTGTGGTCCTGCTGCTTTTATCTCCTGAGTGGTGGGATTAGAGATCTACAATATTGTATCTGGCCTGTTTCATCAGTGTGTCTGATTTGTTTCTGCAATGCTGTGGATCAAATCTAAGGCTCAAACATGCTAGAAAATGGCTCACCAGACATTTCATTGTATTTTAAAAAATATTTTATTTTTATTTGTGTTATGTGTGTGTGTGTGTGAGTGTATGTTATATAAGTATGCTTACCTGCGGGGGCCATAAGAGGATGTTAGATTCCCTGGAGCTCTAAATACAGGTGGTTGTGAACTATCTGATGTGGGTGCTGGGAACTGAACTCAGGTCCTCTACAAGAGCAGCAAGTACTCCTAATCACTGAGCAATCCCTCCAGTTCCCATTTAATTTTATTTATTTATTTATTTATTTATTTATTTATCTATTATTATTTTATGTGTATGAGTGTATTGCTTGCATGTATGTAAGTTCACCTGTGTCATTCAGTCACAAAAGGGTGTTGGATTTCTTCTGGAATTGGATTTATAGACAGCTATTAGCCACCATGTACGTGCTGGAAACCGAACCCAGGTCCTTCACAAGAGTGGTCAGTGCTCTTAACTGCTGAGTCATCTCTCCAGCCCCATTTCATTGTATTTTTAAGGAGTCTGGAAAAATAAGGTCTGGAACCCATAGAGTCTAGGAAGAAAAGACAGTTTGAGAAATATAAAAACCAAAGGATAATTTTAATCAGGGATTACGGCCAAGTCTTTTGAACTTAGTAACAAAATAACTTTCCACAATAGTGAAAAATATTTCTTCTTTGACCTATTGGAAAATGTATTCCCCCTGATTTAAGTAACATGTTTCCCCCATAGAAAATACAGGGGTGGAGGAATATGAAAATAAAAGTCACCTCTAATCATAAAAAATATCAAGAATAAGAGAGAAACAGAGACAGTCCTTTACATCAGAAGTTCTATGTCTGAACTCTGTGGATGGCTTACGGGGTCTTCAAAAAGGCTTTCATATCTCAGGACCTCAGAAGTTAGCATAAAGTTGTACATTTATCAATGTGTGCTTGATTTTAGAGAAATTCTTTGCAATTCCATTTACCATTGAGACCAGCTTCCCATTTTGCAAACAGTGCCTATGGAATGATACTTTTAAATTAATTAATCAGTTAATTAATTAGTTACTTAATACGTATGTTCACATGTGCGGGTGTGCATATACCGTGGCACCCGTGTGTCAGTCAAAGGACAGCTCTCAGGAGTGGGTTCTCTCCTTCCATCATGTGGGTCCCAGGGACTGAAACCGAATTGTCAGACTTGTCTGCAGGTGTCTTCAACCACTGGGCAGTCTTTCCAGACTGGAAATGATTTTCATAGTAGCATAAACTTAATCATTGGTAATTCAAGGGGATTCTCCATCTTGTCAGATGTGTCTCTTATCATCATTTTTCTTCTAAATTTGTGACTGTCCACCACAAATACATTTAGGAAATAGTAACACAGATAATGATTAAGGTCCTCTCTAGGATTTCTTGAGTGCTTACTACAGGTCAGGCACTCTGTTAAGCATTTTATTTAGATCACTGTATTGAGCAGTCATGGATCGATTAGGTGGCCTTCAAACCAGTTTGCAGATTGGGAAACCTAGACTTAGAGATAATTTGCTGGATGTAGTGTGCACCTTTAATCCCAAGCCCTCGAGAGGCAGAGGCAGGCAGATCTCTGTGAGATAGAGACCAGCTTGGTCTACATAGTGACTTCCAGGTGGGCTGGGACTAGGGAGACTCTGTCAAAAATGCGCTAATTCACAAGTGCCACCACTGAGTGATTCCTCTCCCTGCCTCACTGATACTGTCATCAACAGAATCAGTTTCCACCTCCAAGTGCTCCCATTGAACCCACCTTCTATCTAATCCCACTGTGTCCAAAATAACCAGTTCTATTGTCCTTGGAAGTCATTTAAACTATGAAGACAAGCAGTTCCCGAGCCTGCTGAGGATGATCAATGAGAGTTTATTGGAGATGAGCATCCCCTGGGCACAGATGCTCCCTGGTCACTTCCCTGCCCATCCTCCAGTCACAATTAATTAAGCACTTTCCTATCACTTATTTATCCCTAGAGCCCTGAGAGACAGCTATCAATTTCCCTGACTCAACAAAACACAACATCCAATTCTCTAACCAGCCAAAAACTTCTTTTAAACAGTGGGACCTTATGTAGCTGGGTTGGCCTTAAACTGATGATCTTCTTCCTCCATCTCACTGGTGCTGGGATTGTGGATGAGCATCACTATGCCTTGCTGTAGTGGGTCTCTGATTAGACCTCAGCTTACCTGGTCCCAGGTGCTCAGGACTGATAATCTCCTTCACCTATTCCCCACAGCTATATGACATGTACTCCAAAGTCATGCAGCACTTTCCAGGAAGACATAATCGCTTCTATAACTTGTTTGAGAAGCTCAAGGACTATGTTGCAATTAGAGTTACAATCCACAAGCTTCCCTTGATCTGCAGATTCCTAGGGACTTCATTGGCTGCTTCCTTATCAAGATTTACCAGGTGCCTCTTCTTACACCAGTCTGTCTCTGACTGGTGAATGTTCATCTCTGCCATGTTAAACTCATCTTGCAAAGAGTAGGCAAACAAGAGAAAGTGTTATTTCTCATAGTTTGTTTTTATCTACAGATAGAAATAAAGAAACTATAGAAATACCTACCAGCTGATCTGGGAGAGCCCATTCTGCTGTGAATGAGGCCATCCCTAGGCAGCTAGGACTTAGCAGTGTAGGGAAATCATGGGGGACATCAGGGAGACCACGGCTACAGGCACTTTCAAAAGCACCATTTCCATCTTTCTTGACAAAGGGTAAAATTGAGAGCCCCCCCCCAAAGATGTTTTCCTGATGAAGAAGAGATGCCCAGATTGTCCCTGAATGCTTAACTCGATAGTATAAAAAGGTGCTGGGTTGCCCAACAGATACCACAAAGAATGTCAAGTTGGTGGAGAGATAAAAGAACTAAATTTGAAAAATGCAAAGCAGGGTTTTCCTGGGTAAATGCAATACACCGATGTGTGCTTGGGAGATTATAAGTTATATAATCCCACACGCATCAAGTTATCTGCCTTCTAATGGCATCACGCCCAGAAAAATTTGACTCTGAGATGTTCAGATTTCATGATAAGCTGATTTCCTAGAGGCTATTTAGGCTGGATTTGGAGCCCAGGACACAAACCCTCTACTTGGAGCCGTGGAACTTGGAGGGGTCTTCACCTTCTTTCTGGCACTCTGTGTGTCCTGTTTGCTGATCCTCATCGTCTGGAAACAAAACAACAAGGGAGGAAAGCTGCCCCTGGCCCTATACCCTTACCTCTCCTGAGGAACCTACGGCAAGTTGGCATTGGCAGAACATTTCAATCCTTAGTGAAGGTAAGTGTGTCCGTTTCCTCTCGGGATGAAGGCAACAAATTCAATAGCCAAGTACACCTAAAACATCATGACTTTGGCACCCAGACTCAGAAACAGACCCGAGGGACATTAGAATTCTGAAATTCCAGAAACATAAAATGAAGAAAGAAATCTGAGAAGCACAAATTCCCAGAGCCTTGGAGCAGCTCTCTCTTCCTCTCAGGTCTCTGGAATCACAGTCTAGGCACTTCTGGGATTTCATTTCCTTAAGCATAACTTTCAAATTTAGATTGTTTTAGTACTTTGAGACTCAATATCACAAAATCTTAAGATGCTGAAAATCTATCATTCGAAAAGAGAAGATGCAGAGTAGACTTCAGTTCATCTAATGCAGGCCCACTATTTTTGCAAATGAGGAAACTAAGACATGCAGGGTTACAGTTCACGATTGCCAAAATCACAGGAGTCAAGATTTTGATGCTTTCTCCCCAGCAGCCCTTCCAAGCTCAAGACGACCTGGATCTGTCATTCCCAACCTTGCAACCTCTTGAAACCTCCACCCTCTACAATCCTTGACTGGTTTCTGCCTGCTCCAATCGACTCCTTCCTTCAGCGTCTTCCTTCACACCCAGCTCCAGAAAATATATGGCTCTGTGTTCACTGTGTACTTGGGGCCACATCCAGTGGTTGTCTTATGTGGACACGAGGCTGTGAAGGAGGCACTGGTAGACCAAGGAGATGACCTCAGTGACCGTGGAGACATGCCTACATTAGATGGAAACTTCCAAGGTCGTGGTAGCTAACAGCAACAATAGAAATGATTACAGTGTACTCAGAATGTTGAAGGTTGTCTGATAAGCGCCCTACAGGACTCATCCCATTGGCTCCCTTGAGAAAGATGTTGATACATTAATATTACAGGTGAGAAGGCTGATGACGATACAGAAAGGGTAGGTTACTTTGTTTTGAACTCCAGAAATCTGACTCTAAATTGCTTGCTGTGCTATTTTTATTCTTCGGTTCACTGAGTTACTATGTAATAAATACTATTTGTGTACCACCTGAAGCCTTCACAGACCATCTCATATCCCAGCCGCCTAGCCACAGTATGTATACCACAGCACAGTCTCTGCCTCCTCCACTGGGGAGATTCTTTTCTGGCACTGCCTGTGCATCCGCTCCTGCTTGCCTGCATCCGTCAAATCCAGGCAGGCTGGCTCCATTCTCTCATCTATCACTCTAGGTATACATATATCCATCTATCGTGATTGCTTTTCCTCATTCTACTCTGTCCTATGAATCATCATGTGTATGAGAAAGAAAGAATTCAAGTGTCAAATGTACAACTGTGTGGGATTACTTCATAGAACACTATATTTACAATGTAATTATTAAAACTTATGGTGTAAAATTAAGAAAATATTCATTATTCTTTAAATATAAACATCGTTCTATCCTGTTGTGTACCTGTATCTCAATATTGCTTTCATCCATTCATCCACCCATGTCACATATGTCATCCATCTTATGTCATACATCTACTAATACTTCTATTCATCCACTCTTCCAACCATTCAACATCCATCTGGATAGCCATATAGCCACATCCATCCTTCCATCTAACCCCTATCTGACCATCTTAAGCCTCCATTCACGGACACTTTACTCATCCATTGAGTCTTTCATCCACACATACATTTAGCATTGAGCCATCTACCACCCATTCACCAACCTATCTGCCTTTCCACTCATAAACTCTTTACTTAAGGAATTAATTTCTAAATAATTCACCAGTCCACACATCAGACAATTTCTATACAAATCTTAATTCAAGGTAACTCCTTGCATTAATGTCCATAATCTTCTATGTACATAGAAGAATCCATGTGTGTATAGAGAACCCAGGTGGTTTGTAGAAAACAGAATTAGTGTTTCCACTCAAAGGTACTCAGTACAGCATTCTCTCCATAGTTCCCACTTTCTTAGGCATTCAACAAGCAATTACCCCAGCTCTAGCTCTCTGTCTTATGAGAAACATGCCTTGGTCTCCCTTGATCTTCCCCAGCCCAATTCCCTCTTCTTGCAGCTCAGTCTGGACTTTTAGATGATCTTGCAGGAAGAGAATCTTAATTTTCCATTGATTCTGGGAGGTTGAGGATGGCTTCTTCAAGACTAGAGTTAAGAACTTTCATAATCTTGTCAACCATAGAGCTGAGCACAGAAAGGGGAGGGGAGGCAGCATCCCAACACTGAGATCTCCACAGGTTTAGCTCTTTCCAATGGAGAACGATGGAAGACTCTCTGGCGCTTTTCCCTAACTGTCCTTCGAAATTTTGGGATGGGAAAGAGGAGCATTGAAGAACGGATCCAGGAGGAGGCTGGCTACCTACTGGAGGAACTCCGGAAGACCAAGGGTACGGAGACCACCAGGGTGACTGGGTGTTTATGGAGAGCTCAGTCACAAAGGATAACCTTAGTGGGAGAAAGGTCTGAAAGGATGAGGATAGAAAATCATTAAAGATTATTGGAGCTATTCAGTGAGCTTCCATGTTAAAAATCAACATAGAAGCCCCTTAGGGACCACTTGTCCAGAAACTTCCATCAGTGCATCTCAGGGATACTGTAGCTCAAGAAACCATATGTGGATTCTGGTGCTGAGTGAGCTCATGTCTTTTTTCTGAAGGTAAAATCAGATTTTTCTATACTATATATTTTATTATGAAAAAGAAATAGCATAAAAGATACCATTTTAAGAGTGTAGTTTTTTAGTATTAGGCATACTCACATTATTATGAAACAAATACAGAAAAATCATCATCTTACAAATCTGAAACTCTATTTCTCTTCCAAAGTCCCCCCACCCCCACGTGTGTAGATATTTGTGTTCATGCCATGTGTGTGTACATGTGTGTTATTTTTATGTTTGGGACATAGTTTCACCATGCAGCCAAGCTGGCTTTGGGCTTTATAATCTCCTAAATGATTGGATTTCAGGCAGGAAGCACAATACTTAGCACATTTTATCATATATACATATAATTACATGTAATATATGATATATAATATAAACACATATGTATATAACTTTTTGCAGTCATGAAGTTTCAATCCACTGCTTTTGGCATGTTAGGAAATTTCTCTCCCTGGTATTTCAATACATATTGAAAGGAGTCTTGCTCCCACCCTAAAATAAGTTATAGAACTAGTAAAGTCTAGAAAAGATAAAGACTGAGAAATATGGAAATAGATAAGAAACACATAGAGATACAGAGTCTGGAATCTGTGGATGATTAAGAGTCTATGTACAGGCTCCGAGTAGCTCTGTGCCTCCAGAAGTTATCTGCCATGTTGTTTGTGAATGGGTACATGGTTCTGACGATATTGTTCCCCAAACCATTTACCTGGCCAGCACCCCATTTTGCAGATATTGCATCTGAGGCCTATGGACAGATTTTCCTTTTTCATATGTATCTGTCTTTGACATGTGTATGTGTATATATTCTTGCTCACTTGTGTGGGTGCACATGTGTGCAAGTGAACATGGACATGTGTACACACATGTGTAGAGGCCAGAGGGTGATGTCAGATGTCTTTATCAAGCACTCTGGACTTTAACATCTGACATATTCGCAACTTAATATTGAACCTTAAGTTCAACATTTTGACAAATCTCGCTAGTCAGATTGACCTGGAGGACACCTGTCTTCACCTTCCAGTCCTGGGATTAGAGACAGGCTGCTGTAACTGCCCAGCGTTTTCTTTACATGTTTGAGATTGTACCTCCAGTCTCCAAGATTATATATCGAGTGTTTTGCCTTAATGGGCCATCTCCCAGTACCAGAAAAGATTTCGTTTATATATTTTTAATTGATTTGAGAAGTTCATATAATTATCTTGATCATGTTCAGACCCTCTCACCCCTCTGCACCCCATCTCGGTACTCACCCACCTCCCAACTTCATGTCATTTATTATTATCTGTCTAAAGGCTTCTTAAATCAAATCTGGGTATTCTTTATTTATTTCTTCTTTCGCATACAGAAAAATTCATTTTTAATGCAATTGTCACTAAGATGTTTGCACATGTGTTTCTGATCTCTACATATCTGATTATTACTAGTCACAGTCAGTTACTTTCTGAGCTCCTTGGCATCTGAGCATGGATATAAAGTTATCAGGTAGATTTCAATGTTTTTATTTTAATTTTTTAAAATTTAATAACCACATTATTAAAAGAAGCATTTCATTACAGCTTTAACATATTCAGTAACGCACTCCAAAGCAAGAATACATCTCTTTCAAAAGTGGCTGTAAATTTTTAGGTTCATAGTTGAATTAATACAGTTATACAGTATTGAACTCAGTATAAGCTCTGTAAAACATAAAATTAAATGTTTTTAACCTTTAAAAAAGATCTCCATTCCATTTTTAAATATATTGTTTCTTACAGAAAGACTCAATGTTTTTGTTACTAACACTGAGATGTTGGCACATGCATCTCTAATCTGTATGTATCTGATTATTACTAGTCATAATCGGTTGCACTTGGATCCTTGGCGCCTGTGTATGTCTATAAAGTCATCAGGTAGATTTCAGTGGTAATGTTTATCACCTCTACTGATTAACATGACATAAATTTTTATGCTTCCTCTTCAAATATAATAAATTTTTTAAAAATTGTTGACTTTTTTGTGTGCATGTGTATATCACACAGAACATCCCAAACCATCTTATTCAACTATATACCCACTTCCCAGATGGCACCCTTCCATAGCCTCCCTCCCCCCACTAGAGCCCTTATAGTCTGTTATCCCTGCTACTGTCCACTGCCGTTCCCCACTATTTGTCCAGCTGGTGAATCTAGTCAGCCTATGTAGAGCTCTTTGTTTTAGGAGGGTCAGCTGTTCCTCATCTAGCAACAATCAGTTGTCAATATTCCTTTAGATAAGATTGGGGTCTGCTGTTCATTTTCCCAGTTCTGTGCTGGGTTACTATCTGGGAGTCCCTTTGGCCACCCTGGCCAACAACTCAAAAGAAGGTTATCTCCTATCTGGCATTGTTGTTTGTTATGAAGCCTTTATCTATACATATGGACTCTTAAAAATTATATTGGCCCCTTTGATCATTGGTTATACTTTCCTTTGGGGTGTTTAAGTCCATAGAATTAGCCCAGGTAAACCAATTTATTTTTACTCTTAAGGTTGTTTGAGGCTCTGTTCCTCAGGGGTCACATGGATGAGTAGGGAGTCTAATTCTGATTAAAATTTATTTATATGAAAGGCATAAAAACTCAATAAAAACATAAAATGTCAAAAAGCAAAATATCAAGAAAACAACCCATTCACAAAATGGGTTATGGAACTAAACAGATACTGCTCAAAAGAAGAAATACAAATGGCTAAGAGGTTTCTTTCCTGTCCTTTATTTTTTCTGTTTTATTTTTATCTTTTCAAACATTTTTTGAGAATTTTATACTTGAGTAATGTACTTATGTCATTTCCATTCCTTCCTGTACCCTCACCAACTCCTTCCATATCCCCCCACTCCCCTTCAGCTTCTTGCCCTATTCTTTGATTTATTCAATCCCAAATGGTCATTCATAAACTTACTTAAAAATGAGCTTCACTAAATGAACTTAGTTTCTCTCTCTCCATATATACATTTATATATATATACATATTACAGTAACAAATTATTATTTTAGTGTGTTTAAAATCCATTTCCATTAGGGAAATACAAATTAAAACTACTTTGAGAATCCATATTGCCCCAGTCAGAACACTTTTTCTGTGTGGGTGGGACTGTAGACTGGTCCAGCCACAATAGAAATCAGTGTAGAAGGGAAAAATATATCTACCATATAACAGAAATATACGACTCCTGGGCATATTCCCAAAAGGCCTCAGGTCATTCTGCAGAGATGCATGTTCATTGCTGTTTGCTTCACAACAGCTAGGAAATGGAATCAACCTAGATGACCAACTGATGATGACATTGTGGTACATTTACTCAATAGAATTTTGTTCAGCTGTAAATAAAAATTAAATGAGATATTTTCAGGAGGTGGATGGGACTGGAAAAAATTATACTGAGTGAGTGACTCAGACCCAGAAAAACCCTATTGCTGAAGACGCCACACATTTTGGTCACAGGATACTGAGAATTAAATATGAAACAGAGCTGGAAGTCTCCTCCCTTCTGGCCACCTTTCAAAGAGCCAGAAGGTACTAGGTAAGTTGCAAGGGAAAGATCATCAAAGGTCTGGACCCCACAAGCAAAGAACACTGCCAGGTGTGTTTCCTGGTGCAGAGGCATCATGACAATTATGGGGATAACAAAGAGCTTTCTGATTGGATTGGAGGCCTGCTCCACAGGAGGAGGCCTCAATAATATAAATGTGATCAAAGCCTGCGTCTTTGGAGGTCATAGGCCCTAGGGGATAATTTAGTACTATTGTTTTGACAACTAGACATGATGTCAAGCTTCCTTCCAAACACAGTATACATGCAATGGCTGTGTCGTGTCCAGAAGACACTATTTCACAGGCCCACCCACGCCATCTCTCCTTCTTAAATTCTTCCTGTTACTGCTTCTGTGATGTTCTCTAAATCTTGGAAAGAGTGATACGGAATCCTTTTAGAACCAAGCATTCCTCTTCCACTTTTAACGGTTGTGAGTCTCTGCACGAACCCCTGCCCGCTGCAATCGGAGGCTGCTCCGATGAACAGTTAGAGCAGCACTAATCTCAAGATATGAACATAAATGAAATTTGATGGAAGGTTTCATCAAAGCAGATCAACATGATTGGAGTTAGAAATGGGATCATAAAAGCTAAGAACAACTAAGACGCATTCAAAACAGAATGAAGAGTGTAGAGCTAGGAGTTGTGATAAAAGCCACCAGGAAAGCAAGCTTAGCAAAAGAGACGATGGAGAGAAAAAGTAATGGGCCCCCAGGATGCTGGGTGCTGTGGTGTCACACAGAGTGGCCCAACCAGTGGAAAATCACTAAATGTGAAGAAACAGTTGGTAGTGGTAACAAGTAGTTGAAAATCTCCTTTCAACCTCTTTTCTGTGTTTTAACTAAGCGTCTAGATGATACCAATAAACTTGTACTATGCTTTCACCATTTGACCTTTGTGTTGACTTTGTTGGAGAGGCTAAATAACAATAAATAGGAAAGGACTGCAGAGCACATATTGGTTGGTGTCAGGACAAACACAAAGGACCACCAAACAGAATCTGCAGGAGTTTGGTGCAGGCTGAAACCAAGACAGGCATGAGTCGGTGAACTCTGGACAGGGCGCTGCTTTTCATATCCAGACATTCCTCTGTGACTTGTGGCCTCAGGACAGTAGTGGCAGTGACTTCCCTTAGATTTGCAGTGAGAATTTAGAGAAATGGGGAGAGTTTGTGCACTTGATCTCCAGTAAAGCTCAGCTATCACATGAGTCTTCATTGGCCCAGTAGAGGGTGCTCAGTGGGCCATGAAGCAGAGCTCATAAGGTGGGGGGACACTGGTTAAGCCTGAGATCATGGGAGTGATGTCAATGTCAGCAGGAGGCACCAAGGAACGTGAGAAGTTCTGAAGGATGGAGGTCAAGAAGACGAAGAGTTCCATACGGGCCAGCGCCTCCCCCAGGCAGTCTTGCTTTCCTGTTGGTATAGAAGCAATGGAGAGGTGTGTCACCAGTATCTACTCCTGAGGATGTGGCCTGCTTCTAGCATGACCACCCTGCCCTGCATCAATCGACACCCAGCATTTCAGCTCATGACTATATCTATGATACAGGCTCATAACGGTAGGAACCTAGTGTTAGTGTTTAACCACTACCTGCCACTTAGAGGACCAAACAGGTGTCAGCTACTTCTTTGCTGACTCAATTCCACTGATTTCAAGATGCAGTTCTTCTAATGAATCAGGAAAGTCGTGGGTGTTTCTCAGTGCTAAGTACCTGCTTGGAACCTGCCAACAAGGGTCTGCAGGCATGGCTAAGTGCTAGTGGCCTGACTGAAAACCCACTATTGAGGGAGTAGGGGTATGGGTAAGTGGTAGCACTCTTACTTAGCATCCCCCACTGAGATGCTAGGTGTGACTTAGTGGTAGAGTGCTTGCCACCGTGCATGAATTCCATCCCCACAATAGAAAAAATATTCAGACTCTGCTCATTTTAATTCCTCAAATATTCCTCAAATATTTGTCTTATGTATCAGACACAAATGAGAGGCAAATCTAAAAGCTTATATTTAAATATGGATTCCTGTGTGTTATGAGCCTTCTCGATGGTGAGGAGAAAATCTCTCACTTCATGCTTATATTTAAATATGGATTCCTGTGTGTTATGAGCCTTCTCGATGGTGAGAAGGAGAAAATCTCTCACTTCACAGGTGGGCATTGCAGTAACTCACTTTGTTGTTTAGGCTTCCCTTTATGTCCACTTAAGGTCTCTTCACACAAAGAACATGTGTCAACCACTTCCTGTCTGTGAGGTGAGTCTGCAGTGACATTTGTGTTTGTATGGCCCACAGAGCATGAAGCTTCTCATACTTCAAAATGTTTGAAAATATTCAAAGAAGAACGGTACTTTCCTCCAACGTTAGGTTAAATGCAAATTAAATTTCATTGTCCATGAGTGAGGTTGTTTAGGCCTTCACAAACATGATCATTCAGTTAAGTGCTGCCACTGGCCACTTCCGTAGTATACTATGAGTGCCAAGTGGTTCAGATAAGAGTCATAGTTCTGATTGCGCTGGTTAGTTCTGATTGTGCTGGTTAGCTTAATAGCTACTTCCTAGGATTAAAGGGAGGAACAAGCTATGTCTAATATTGGAGTGGGGCAGGGGCAGGGATGTGACCGCTTCCGTAGTATACTATGAGTGCCAAGTGGTTCAGATAAGAGTCATAGTTCTCATTGTGCTGGTTAGTTCTGATTGTGCTGGTTAGTTCTGATTGCGCTGGTTAGCTTAATAGCCACTTCCTAGGATTAAAGGGAGGAACAAGCTATGTGTAATATTGGAGTGGGGCAGGGGCAGGGATGTGACCAGTGAGCACCTGTGCGTAGGGGATGCTCATCTCGATGAAACTCTCATTGATCATCCTCAGCAGGCTCAGGAACTGCTTGTCCTCATAGTCAAAACGACTTCCAAAGACAACAGAACTGATGGCATTGGACACAGAGCAGCTAAGGTAGAAGATGGGTTTGATGGGAGCTCCTGGAGGTGGAAATTGACCATGTTGGAGACATTAATCAGTACAGTAGGTAGAGGAATCACTCAGTGATGGTTTACCTCTTAACAGCACATGTGCATCGACTCATTTTTCTATCAGAGTGCAGGTTTCCCAATCTGCAAACTGGTTTGTAATCAACTAATTGATCTCTGAGAGTTCAATACAGCAATCCATGTAAAATGCTCAGCAGAGTGTCTAACCTGTCATTAAGCACTCAAAAAATGTTAGAGCTTAATTATTTTCTTTTTTACTATTACCTAATTATATTTTGTTGGAGAGTCACAGATTTAGAGGGAAATTGATGAAGGGACATACCTCAAAAGAACACCCGAATTCAGTGTAAGTGTAACAAAAATTCCATTTAGGATATTAAGAACTGTTTCCTGGGCCCAAATCTGCAACTTGACCCAGTCTGATTACTGCATCTGTCAGCTCTCACCAGAGAAAGTTCTTGCTGCAGATGGTGAGTAACACAGAGACCCATAATTGGTCAACATGCAGAGAATAAGAGATTGTGGGGTGTTCAACCCTAAATGGGACACCTACCTCACACCTTGTCATCTCAGGGCTTAGGAATCATTGTGGAAGGAGGGGCAGAAAGATTATAAGAGCCAGAGATGGTAGATGACCACAAGGAAACTGTGTTGTCTGAACACCACAGAGTAGTTGCATGTATGAATCTAAATCAGGTATGACAGCATGTGTACAAGAACTGTGACAACCCAAGTCAGGCAGGGGGCCTGCATGGATGGAGAGGTGGGCAGGAAGTCCCAACTTGAGCTGAATATCTACTGGCATTTGATAGATGCTGGAAGAGAATCAGTTTTCTTATTGTGACAACTGGTGGGTTAATCAGATCCCCAGGAACAGACTCACACCCAAAGAACATTTAAGAAACCCAGATTTGAGTGCCAGGTGTGGTGGTGCATGCCTTTAATCCCAGCACTTGGGAGGTAGAGGCTTTTTTATTTCAAGCCCAGCCTGGTCTATGTGGTGAGTTCCAGGACAGCTGGGGCTACAGGGAGACCCTGTCTCAAAAAGAACAACAACAACAACAACAACAAAAAGACATTCTTTGAGGCCTATAATAATTTGGTCAGAGGGACAGGGACATAAGGGACACTTTTTGTTCCTTGCCCTCCTAGGTCGACTAGTTCCAGGGGACTATGAGCATCTCTCAAAATGTCCTATAATTGTGATAGGTCACCCATACTCTTGATCAAGGAGGCCGAGGAGACCCCACAAGATGGACTTGAACCAGTGTCCAGTCTACAAAGAGGAGGGTCAACACAGAGGAATCATTTCCTCCATGCCTCCAAGCAAAGCCAACCATGGTCAAGCAGGACCTTTGACCTATCTTCATATACGCAGAACTGGTAAAAGAAAGGAGCCAGGGGCTCCTCCCAAGCCCATGTGACCCCTGAGTAACAGATCCTCAAATGACCTTAAGAGTAAAAATAAATTGGTTTATTTGGGCCTTAAACACCCCAAAGGAAAGTATAGCCAATGATCAAAGGGGCCAATATAATTTTTAAGAGTCCATATGTATAGATGAAGGCTTCATAACAAACAACAATGCCAGATAGGAGATACCTTCTTTTGCGTTGTTGGCCAGGGTGGCCAAAGGGACTCCCAGATAGTAACCCAGCACAGAACTGGGAAAATGAACAGCAGACCCCAATCTTATCTAAAGGAATATTGACAACTGATTGCTGCTAGATGAGGAACAGCTGACCCTCCTAAAACAAAGACCTCTAGATAGGCTGACTAGATTCACCAGATGGACAAATAGTGGGAACAGCTGGGGGTGCCGACAGCACAGCAGACAGTAGCAGGGATAATAGAGTATAAGGGCTCTAGTGGGGGGAGGGAGGCTATGGGAGGGTGCCACCTGGGAAGTGGGTATATAGTTGAGTAAGATGGTTTGGGATACACACAAAAAAATCAACAAATTTTTTAAAATGTATTATATTTGAAGAGGAAGCATAAAAACTTATGTCATGTTAATTAGTAGAAGTGATAAACATTACCATTGAAATGTACCCGATGACTTTATAGACAC
>NW_008338788.1:202219-247039 GCF_000622305.1 Nannospalax galili | reverse complement strand
ACAATGGATTGCCATAGATGAGGAACAGCTGATCCTCCTGGAACAGGGACCTCTGGCTGACTAGATTTACCAGGAGGGCAGATAGGGGGGAATGGATGGGCGTCCTGACAGCACAGTGGACAGTGGCAGGGACGGCAGAGTATGGAGGCTCTAGTGGGAGAGGAAGGCTGTCTACCTGATGACTTTATATCCATGCTCAGATGCCGAGGAGCTCAGAAATTAAATGACTGTGACTAGTAATAATCAGATATATAGATATCAGAAACGCATGTGCAAACATCTTAGTGTCAATTGCATTAAAAATGAATTTTTCTGTATGAGGAAGAAAGCAGGAAAAAGAAAGAAGAGATCGTTTTTAAAGGTTAAAACCTCATTTAATTTTATGTCTTAATAGGGTTTATATGGAGTACAATATTGCAGGAAGGAAGGAAGGAAGGAAGGAAGGGAGGAAGGAAGGGAGGAAGGAAGGAAGAAAATTAGGTAGTTGGGAAGGGAAAATGGTATCAATAAAAAGTGAGGAATTGGAATGGGAGGAAATGGAGGGTGGATTTGATCCAAACACAATATATGTATTTATGAATATTAAATAAAATCATAAAAAGTAGTAAACCAGTCAGGCATTGTGGCACAAATTTTAATCCCAGCACCTGGGAGGCAGAGGCAAGGAGATCTCTCTGAGATCAAGGCCACCCTGGTCTACATAGTGAGTTCTAGGCCAGGTGGGGCTACAGGAAGTGCCTGTCTCAAAAAAAAGTAGTAAATCAATTTTGATAGGATTTCATATAAGTTCTTTTATACTCAAGATACTGAATAATGGTGAAAGGTTACCAAATTACTTATGCTGATTTATCAGAACTTTGTGATTCATTGTCTAAGAAGTAGAGACTAACTCTTTAGCCCACGCTGAGGATAGGATCATCACCTCCAAAGATACTGGCTAGCGTTACACTCCTTAATAGACTCAAGAATGAGTTCTCAGGTCTTTTTTGTTTGCATTTTTATTGAATTTTTGTGATTTCCATACAATATAATTTGATGACATTTATATCCCCTCTCCATCCACACCGCCCCACGTTCCTCCCTCCACACTCAATTCGATGTACTCTCTCTGTATATTAAGGCCTATAGAGTCCAACTTGAATCCCCAAATGATCTCCAGTGTGGGTTGATCCACTGGAGCGTGTGTAGGATTTGTTCACGCTGTCACCATTGCTGTGAGTTCATATGAGTAACTGACCAGCTGTTCTGGAAAACTCTGCCCACCCCATGTCATCCACCACCTCTGGCTCTTACATTCTTTCCACCTCCTCCTCTGCAATGATTCCTGAGCCCTGAGCTCCAGAAGCCTGTCAGAGGCGTCCCACTAAGAGATAAGCGCTCTGCAGCCCCTTCCTCCCCAAACATTAGAAAAGCGTCAAGTTTCTGTGTCAATCACCATCTGCTACATGAGGAAATTTCTCTTGTGAGAACTGAAAGATGCATTAATCTTCAACAGTGGGTGAGCACCTGAACAAGCACTGTCCATTCCTATCATCCCTCGTGGGACTGGGAGTCCATATTCTTATGAGGGTACCACAGTTGCATCTTACAGAAGGGGACCACAGCTCCAGATAACAGGAGAGGACCACAGCTTTATCTCACAGGAGGGGACCACAGCTACAGCTCACTGGAGAGGACCACAATTCCAGCTTACAGGACGGGAACCATAGCTCCATCTCACAGGAGGGGACCACAGTTCAAGTTCACAAGAGGGGAGCCACACCTGCAGCTCACAGGAGGAACCACAACTCTAGCTCACAGGAGGGGTTCACAGCTCCAGCCCACAAGAGGGGAACTATAGCTCCAGCTCATAGAAAGAACCACAGCTCCAGCTCACAGGAGGGGAATCACTGCTCTAGCTCACAAGAGGAGACCACAGCTCCAGCTCACAGGAGAGGACCCCGACTCCAGCTCACAGGAGCGGACCACAGCTCCAGCTCATATGAGGTGTCCACAACTCCAGTTCATAGGAGCAGACCACAGCTTCAGCTCACCGGAGAGGATCACCACTCCAGCTCCCAGAAGGGGACCACAGCTCTGGGAAGGGGACCACAGCTCCAGCTCACAGGAGCGGACCACAGCTCCAGCTCACCGGAGAGGATCACCACTCCAGCTCCCAGAAGGGGACCACAGCTCTGGGAAGGGGACCACAGCTCCAGTTCACAGAAGGGGACTACAGCTCCAGCTCACAGGAGGGAAACCACAGGCCTAGTTCACAGGAAGGGACCACAGGACAGCTCAAAGGAGGGAACCAGAGCACCAGCTCATGGGAAGGGACCATGACTTCAGCTCAAAGGAGGGGACCGCAGTTCTAGTTCTCTTTCTTTCCTTAAGTTCTCAGGCTCTCAAACAGTGTCTCTCTCTTCAGTACACTCATGTCCTGCAATGCCAGCTGAGGCCAGAAGAGAGCGTTGGATCTCCTGGAACAAAGCTACTTCATTTGGCTGGCTAAAATTTTGCTCCTCTGCTTAAAATCTTTCCGCTATAATCCTCAGGATGGAGGGGACAGGCCCAAGATGGCCAGGTGCACGGGTTCTGCTCCTGAGGGCTGTACAGATCCCCACTCATTTCTTGGCTGCTGAGCTTCCTGTGCAGGCCAGTGTGCTCCAGTGGGTGGGAGGCCACCATGTCCACGCTGAGAAGCTCATGAAGGCCTTTGAGTCACTCGAGTCATTCCAGCAGGAGCAGCAGCAACCACTGCCACTGGCATTGTTATCCAGATGGCTGTCGACTTGTGAGATTTTTGAGGAACCATGTTATAAATGCATAGGGCAAAGTCCTCTTCAAGACTCTCCTCTGATAGCCTTTCCTCTTTGGTAGCTTAGGCTTCCACAATCATCCACAGCTTCGACTTGGCCATGATCAGATTGGATTCTTGTCGGAATTCTGATTTGAGGCTCCCTCCGCCCATCCCATCGCAGCAGTCAAATGCTTGGACACGTCAGTCAGCTGGGCCTGAGGGGGACTGGCTTCCTGCTGCAGGGGCTTCTCCTTCAACTGCTGCTCTAGCTTCCACTCCCGGAGGAGAACTTCAGTCATGTCATGGCTGGTGTTGAGCTTGGTTGGCAGATGCTTGAAGAGCTCAGGGTCTGCTCCCACTGGCACTCGGAGGGACAGCACTGATCTCCACCTCTGTCTCCAGCCGAGAGCCTGCCTTCCTGGTTGCCATGGGGCCTGCCTCCCGCCCCAGCACTCCAGCCCTGGTGGTGGGAGCCAGGGCGTGCTAGGCTCATTTTTTACAAAATATTTACAAATAGCCTTTTCTGTCCCGAAACACAATTCCTGGCTGTTGTGATGTTCAGATTCTCACACAAATCAGATATTGTTCTCACGTGTTTGGATTCTCACATTTGGAAACTGATCCCCTTAGAACCTGCAGATTAGTGTTTGAGTCAGGTGTGGTGTCACATGCTTGATTCTCAGAGCCGCACTCAAGTGGCTAAGCTGGGAGAACCCGATGTTTAAGGCCAGTTTGTGGTGCACAGCAAGAACTTGACATAGAGGGGAGAATGGTTAAGGTTTAGCTGGCTAGCTTTCCTGTCCTGTGTCCAGGAGCAGTGGTGGGACTTCTAGGCAGATTCAGTGACTCACACTGCTATCCATGCCTTAAATCTGCTGGTAGGATGTGTTCTTTGGGTAGGGACCCAGCTCTAGGCTACTCACTGTTGTTTTACTTCTCCTTTTTCTTTTTAACGACACACACACACACACACACACACACACACACACACCATACACACACCATTCAAGTACAATCTTTTATCTATGCTGTGGTTGTGAGGTGAGGGGGAGGTGTATGCATAGTAGCAGTTGAGATCTTGTCTTTCCGTTTAGACAAGAACGAAGAGAGAAAGTATCCTTCATCCAGAGTCCCCACCATCCCTCCTCTAGGTTGGAATCAGGAGTATAGAGCACTTGGATTCAAAAGTAGAAGCAAACTAAGGAGGAGTGATGATTGCAGATGCTTGTCTCCTACTTAGCTTCCAGTGTCTACTCAAGAGTTATCTGAAGGAATGTCGGTTAGAGGAATGTCCTGGGTTCTGTAACAAATCTGGCTTAGCACGAGCCAGAGGGAGAAAGCCAGTAAGCAGCTTTCCACCACGCTTTCTGCCTCAGTCCTTGCCCTGACTTCCATCAATGCTGGAGCTATGATTGGTAGTATAAACCAAATAAGCTGTTTACCCAGCATGCTCTCACTTTTGGTCATGGATTTTTATCACAGGAACAGAGAAGTAAACGAGAACAACCTGAAAACAGAGAAACACAGACAGAGGCAGTTGTGGAAGCTGTCATGTGAAGGAGATAGGGACAATACCAAAAGAAACAATAGAAAGGGGGTGGTAAGAAACAGTCCCAGAGTGACATCAAAATACTGTTGAGAGATAATGGGTGTATAAAAGGAATTGTCAGGAATCAGGGACAAACACAGTACACAACACAAAACCAAGCCATGGAGAGTGAAGATGGAATCAGAGAAACAAAGAGGAAAATTTTCATGAAACAGAGATTAAGAAAGTGACATTACAGAGCAAAGAGGGACAGACTTCCTCTCTCCCTCCATCCCTCCTTTTCTTTTTCCCTCTCACATGATTTTATTCTGTGTTTACTGAAACACAAAATTGTGCATCTGTACAATGCAGTGTTTATTCACATATATATTGGATGTTGATCAACTAAGTTCAGGATATCTATGACCTTAATCTTTTACCATTTCTTAAGAGTAGATACACTCAAAACACCCACTGAATTTAAGACATACAATGTACTCTTATTAACTATGGTCACATTACTGTCCATGAAACACCAAACCTTACTCCTCTAACTATAATGTTGTATCAAATGGCATTGAGGAAACTGTATATGCACACATTTAAAAAAACATTTCATTTATTATTTTTTATTTCTTATCTGTGTGAATGCATCGCCTGCATGTATGTAAGTGCACTTGTGTCATGCAATGCCCACAGAGGCCAGAAGAGGACTCTGGATCCCTTAAAACTGCAGTCTAGTGGTCATGTTATCAGTCTATGGGTAACGCTGGGTTTGTTTAAGAATTAAAAGGCAGGAAAAACATCTCAGATCAGCAGAGAACAAGAGGCAAAAAAACTTTTACCAAAAGATAAAAAAAATCTCAAAAAAAAGGAAAGATAAAGAATGAGGGGGTGGGGGAAAATGAAGCTCTCTGCAACTGGAAAAGAGAATTCGGAAACCAAAATCCAATGTCCCACAGGAAGGGCTTGGGTTGTAAGTGTCTTGGTGCTTTCTCCTCCCTTAATTATGGATTGTTCAGCTCAACTGAGTAGTGGATGCCAATAGATCAAGAAACAAGCTGAGATATGTCCAGGGATATGTGACTCTAAGAAGGTCAGTTGAAGGGGCCTTGTTGGAGATTAAAAAAAAAAGTTCAGCCCCAGCTTTAAATCCTAAATACCACAGCAATGATTGGCACAGCAAACTACATTGGAACAATAGTGGTATGTTTATCTTAGGAGTAATCAACGGCTACCTAATTAGACTTAAGGCCAACTCAGTGGGAAGGAACTCGTGTGGTACTGTAAACATAGCCAAATACACATGGCTGGAGAGGTCATAGGATCTTAGAGAACCCTATGACTGTCACATTCCTAGACAAATGTAATTTCTTACTGTATGCTAAATATGGACCCTTATATTTACAGAGAAGTATGCCAGTCACCACTTATCGATGTAACTTCTTTTGCAACAAACAGAGGCTATTACAAACTTTCACAATTGCTCACACAGAGATTAACTGTCGATGAAATGCCCAACTCTAAGTGACATATCTACAATGGAACCTCTATACCTAAGACTCATGGACTATAAACATCGTGGAACAAGGGGTAGAGAGGACACTAATGCAATCTCTGAACTCTCATCAACGAAGCTCCCTCATGCAATAGAGAGGAATGAGCCCAGAGCTCAGGGACCATTGCAGAAGAGGGGATGGAAAGTTTGTAAGAGCCGGGGAAGGAGGTGCATGACCGTATGGAAACAGAGTCTTCCCTGAGACCTTGCTCATATGCATTTTGAACTTAAAACAATGGTGACAGCATGCACAAGACCCATGAAAACTCAAGCAGACAAAACCCCAGCATAGGACTGTGGAAAAGGTTAGCAGGCCCCAATCTTAACTGAAGAACTGTTGGGCAGCTGATTACTGCTGGGTGAGGAAGAGCTAATCTTCTTTAAGGCAGTGATTCAAGATAAGCTAACTAGACCCCAGTAGATGAATGTGCACTGAAGAATCTCGGGTGACACTAACTTGACTCCATAGGCCATAACGTAAATGGCAGAATGCATGAAATACTGTTGGGGGTGTCTATGGAAGGTGACCAATGGGGAGTAGCCTATAAAGATAATTAAATGTTGTGTATTAAATACAAAATATTCAATAATATATAAGAGTTTTATAGAGCAAACTGTAAAAGAAATCAGTCTACAAAAATCAGGAGCCTTTCTGAATCCCAACAACAATCAATCATAGAAGAAAAACTTGGAAACCCTCCCATTCACAATAGCCTCAAAAACCTAAAATATCTAGGAAAAAACTTAAAGACATTAGAGACCTCTACACTGAAAATTTTAAGTCTTTGAAGAAAGAGATTGAGGAAGAGACCAGAAGATGGAAGGACCTCCTGTGTTCATGTATTGAAATAATTAATGTGAAAATGGATCAAACTACCCAAAACAATAGATTCAATGCAATCCCAGCCGAAATCCCAATGGCATTTCTAAATCCATCTTAAAATTCATATGGAATCACAAAAGACACCCAACAGCCAAAGCAATCCTGAGCACAAAGAGGAATGCGGTGGGGATTACCATACCAGATTTCAAACTATATTACAGAGCTACAGTCATAAAAACAGCATGGTACAAACACAAAAGCAGACACATAGATCAATGGAATATAATTGAAGACCCGAACATAAACGCACACAATTTCAACCACCTGATAGCTGACAGTGGTGCCAAGAATACACAGTGGAGAAAAGGCAGCATCTTCCACAAATGATGCTGGCAAAACTGGATCTACACCTGTAGAAGACTGAAAGTAGACTTTTATTGATATCTATCACCACACGCAAAGCCAACTTCAAATATATCAAAGACCTCAATGTAAAGCCTGAAGCTCTTGAAACTGTTAGGCAGTACTTGACAAGACATAGATGCAGGAAAGGATTTTCTCAATCAGACAGCAGTTGCTCAGGAATTAAGGTCAGCAATCAACAAGTGGGATCTCTACAATGAAACCTCTACACCTAAGGCTCACAGAACATCATGGAACAAGAGATAGAGAGAACACTAATGCATCTCTCAACTCTCATCAACGAAGCTCCCTCATGCAACAAAGGGTAATGAACACAAATGGCCACAAATGACCACAGCATGGAGAATAAGAGTCTGCAGAGTACAAATCTCTGGAGAGGACTCCTGTGTTAAACTTCATATATTCAGGATTCAGGGACCATTGTGGAAGAAGGGGTGGAAAGATTGTAAAAACCAGGGGAAGGGGTGGGTGGCCATATGGGAAGAGAGTCTTACAGGCTCCTGGGACCTTGCTCATATGAACCTACAGTAATAGTGTCAGTGTGCCCAAGACCCATGCAAAATTAAGGAGCCAAAAACCATGCATAGAACTTGGGAAATGGGCAGCAAGTCCTAACCTTAGTCAAAACTATTGGCAGCTGGTTACTTCTGGGTGAGGGAGAGTTGATTTTCTTTAAGGAGTAACTCTAGATAAGCTGACTCAATCCCAGTCAATGAACTTGCACTGAGGGATGTCTGGGTGCACTAACTTGATTAACTTGACGGGATAGGCCTTAACATAAATGACAAAATGCATGAAATCTGGTGGGGGGTGGTTGGAAGGGTGTGAATGGGGGATGGTATATAAAGTTGATTAAGAAGCTTTGTGTGAAATACATAAAAATTCAACAAAAATTATACAACACTTTATGAGGTTAACTAACCTGGTGGCACATACCTTTAATCCCAGCACTCTGTAATTAGAGGCAGGCAAATCCCTGTAAGCTCAAGGCCAGCCTCATCTGCAAAATGAGTTCAAGGTCAACTAGGACAGTATAGTTAGATACTGTCTCAAAACAAAGAAACAAACAAAAAGGTTATAAGAGTTTACATTCCCATAGCATTGTATTATCATCTATAGCTAAAAGTAAACCATGTAAAATGATAATAGTAATTTCCCTTTTTCATTTGCAGGATAGGCTTAAAGTTGCAGGGACTAAGATTTGAGAATACAAGCAGAAAATGTCAGTTAAAGGATCAGTAACTGGTAAATCTTGATGAGGAAGCAGTTAATGAAATCCCTAGGATTTGGGAAGTCAAGAGATGCTTCTTTGATCTTCACTCTAAATGCTGTAAACTCCTTGAGATATTCTATCAGGTCATAGAGATAATTATGTCTTCCTGGAAAATAGTGAAGGAATCCAGAATACATGTCATATAGCTGTGGAGAACAGGCAAAGAGATTTGTCAGTTAGAGACATCATAGATCAGGCAGGCTGAGGACTGAAGTTAGAGAGAGAGCTGGGCTCAAAGTCCATTCAGGAGCTGGGCACACTAATACACACCGTAATCTCAGCACTAAGGAGAATAAGAGGAAGACTGTCAGTTCATGGACAAGTTGAATCACATAAGGAGACGCTTTAAAAAAAAAAACCCAGTCTACTGCTGGGTCTGAAAATTAAATGTGGCTCTTTGCTTCCAGACAACTTGGGCAAATTGATCATTGATTTTCAGGGTTGAAGGGGGTATTAAGTTATGTATAGGCAAGTGCTTATTGGGAGATGGGCAGGGAAGTGCCGAATGAAAACCTGTGCACAGGGGATGCTCATATAGATGAAACTCTCATTGATCATCCTCAGCAGGCTCAGGAACTGCTTGTCCCTTAGTGAAGCAAATTCCAAAGACACCTGAACTGATGACATCGGACACAGGGGAGGGAAGGTAGAAGGTGGGTATATGATGCGAGGTCCTGGTGGTAGAAACTGACTATGTTGGAGACAGTAGTTATCGAAGTAGGGAGGAATCAGTGGTGGTATTGAGCCCTTGACCTATTGTTTAATGAATCAGCTCATTTTTATATCTGAGTCTAGATTTTCCAATCTGCAAACCTATCTATAAATCATCTAATCGATCCCTTAGAGTTCAATGCAGCAGTACATGTGAAGTGCTTAGCACAGTGCCTAACCCGAAGTAAACACACAAGAAGGGCTAGAGGAGCTTAATGATTAATTTTTGTTGCTGTTATCTAAATGTATTTTGGTGGAGAGTCACAAATTTGGAGGGAAAGCGAGGAAGGGACATACCTAGAAAGAACACCTGAATTCAGTCTAAATGTATCAAAACTTCCAATTAAGTTATTAAGGAATCCTTCCTGGGCCCAGACCTGCAGTTTTCCCCCAATTTCTCCTTCTCCTCCTCCTCCAAAGTACATGGGCCTCATTTGTCTATCAAACTGGGAGCTGTCTGGTTGGATATGACCAAAGCTATACCAGAAGTGTACTTAACAAGGTCGAGGCAAATACAACCCTTTGTTGGTCTGTTGAGGTCCTGGAGAGTATTCTTCCATGACTGGGTCTAGATATTACATTCCTTGTGTACCTTATGTAAAAAAGAAAAAAAAGAATAGCATGGAATTTGACCGAGGCACTGAATGATCAGTCACGCAAGCTACTGACCAAGTCAGATGCTTAGGACCAGGAACCAGACCCAGTCCTTTAAAATGGTTGTTGTTATATTTTGGAGCACAGACTACAGGAAAAATAGGAGAGAAAGAAAGTGACCACATCTGACCTCAATGGACTAGACAGTTTATTAGCACAGTGAAAGGCAACAACCTTCCCATGGGATGGAGGCTGGACAAGGGCCATAGGAGTTAGTCAGTCTTTTATAGGGGCAGCAGCTACAATTTGGGGACAGTTGCTACAGGGGAGACTGGGGCTACAGGAGAGACCTATTTTTGGCCATTCTGTGGTTTCTTTTGGGACTCATCCATGAAGACTTTCTCGACACCCAGGCAGGGGGAAGAAGAAATCCCCAATATAGAATTGGATGGCTGGGGGCCAGACTTTCCATGGTTAGGGGTCCTATGTTGTAATCACTTTCCTTCAGATGTGGCCACTGACAGACCAGCTTTCATTGGGGACTTTGGCAACATAAGGAGAAGAGGCCCATGGAATTCCTGCTGATAGAAACCAGAAGCTCCCTGAGACAGATGTCTTGTCCCAGACCCACTGTTAACAGTTGGTCATGTCCCTACCTCAGGCCTGATGGATGCCACAGCTTCAGAAAACAAGACACAACCCACTCCCGCCAGGATGCTTCACTGCTGTCCTTGTGCCACTGTTATCGAAATTGTCACATCTGAGTGGAACAACTTCTTTGTTCTGCTCAAGCAAACAGCTCCAGAAAAAGGGCCAGAGGACACCTTACTGCAGACTTCACAGCTGTGTGTGCCTTCTTTATCCCTCCTACCTGCACACAACCTCTCATTCCTGCGGGAAGGTTGTTGCCACATTGCTGAGAAAATGCTGTTCAGTCTATGAAAGGTTTAGCTCTGGTCTTTTACCTAAATTTTATTCTTTCTCTGTTCTTCAAAATCTAACACTAGTCCTAAGTATAGAAAGAAGCTGAGATTTGCTCCATCCTTACCGGGAAGCAGTGCACAGCGGTGTATACGGCCTTGCAGGCTTGTGAGTCTGTCAATGGGAGCGGCAAAGTGAGCCCTGCATATCCCATTGACAGATGGTAAGGTCTTGGCTATCCACTCCAAAGTCAGGGGTTGCCAAAGCCCCTATGGGACTAAGCGAAGAGCCTTTCTAGACCAGAGGGGAGCCATGAAGTGTAGTTCTCTAACAGCTGAGTTACAGGAAGTCCTAGTGTTGGGAGCCATGCTTAACATAAGCATTGGAAATTAGGAGAGTGCCACTTTAAGAGCTTCTGAGCTCTCCACTTCAGTGGTTTGAGCTGACAGGCTGTGCCTCCATGATAAATCAGGTCTCTTAGAAACTTACTTTCGGTACGGTCTTCAGGCACCGGAGTTGGTGAGGTAATGCAGCAACCTGCTGTGTCTGTAGTTACTTTCTGTTAGTAAAATATCCTTGGTGATTTCTTGGTTACCCCAAATCTGATTCCTATATAAGATCTGTGTTCCTCACAACAAAATGCCATTCTGTGATGCTCACCTGACTGCTAAGAATTAAACTTTGCATAATAAAACAAGACCTTTGTCTTGACTCTTTTCTTGTTGAAGACCCAAGCCTGGTTGGCTTGGGGGGCGACCGACAAATGGCACCCAACATGGGGCTCGAGGGGTCTGAGGAGGGACCCCCGGAGTAGAGACCCCAGACTCAGGTGAGTATGACAAGACATGTAAGTAAAATAAGTAACATAAAATGGAGAAAACCTGCTTCAGAAGTGAAAGCCGAGTGCAAGTGTCACCAGGAAGCACTGGCTAGTAAACTGCTGGTGAAATTAGAAAGTCTTCAGAAGCGTGTTGAAACATTAGAGAAAGGTTCAGAGGCAAAACTATTCTCCAGCAATGCAGTCTCGGAGACTGCAGAGTCAGAGACTGTACAGGACTCTGCTGGTTCTGAGAGGTGCGACACTGCTGTCCAGGAGAGGCAGTCCGAACTGGACAGACAGCGACAGCACATGCAGGAACAGATAAATTCATTGGCAAAGCAAATAAGCTTTGAACAACAAAAGTTGCCTCTTAAAGGCACCTCTGAGCCTTCTGTTCCTGCAGGTTTACAGCCCCCAGAGATAAAGGATGAGCCCGTAATTGCTAGGGCAAACAATTCCTCTGTTTTGTCCTGTCCCTTGTCTGTCACCTCTGCAAATGAGTATGCAATATGCAGCTGATACTGGAGAGGATGTGTTAGGATTTAATTTTTTTCCAGTTATGGAACAAGATGATGACCAGGGAAATAGGGTTAGGACCCATATTCCTTTTCCATCCAAATCTCTAAAAGACTTGAAATCTGCTTGTGCAAAATATGGCCCTACAGCTCCTTTTACTCAGGCTGTGTTAGATTCTATGACTACTGAAACTTTGCCCCCTAATGATTGGAAACAAATAGCCAGAGCCTGTCTGTCAGAAGGAGATTATTGTTTATGGAAGTCAGAATTCAACAATCAATGTCAGGTTCTTACGGACTTTAATAGGACTTGAAATATTCCTATTACTTTTAAGATGCTTGCAGGAAAAGGCCAGTATAGAGAGACAGAGCAACAGATAGACTTTGATACTGCTGCATGTGCTCTAACTAATTCCGCAGCAAGAAAAGCTTGGCATAAACTGCCACAGTCTGGACGGCAGACTGAGGACCTGACTAAGATTAGACAAGGTCCTGAGGAACTTTACGGAGAGTTTGTGTCTAGACTTACACAGGCTGCAGAAAGGCTTGTCAGCGACAGTAATGCAAGATCTGTCTTAATAGAACATTTGGCTTATAAAAATGCTAACTCTAAATGTCAAGCTGCACTCCAGCCTTACCGAGAACAGAGCAGCTTGTCTAAGTATTTTGATCTTTGTTCTGATAGTGGGCCTTCCTACATACAGGGAGTAGCTTTAGCTGCGGCCTCACAGAACAAGTCTATAAAAGATACTTTATTTCACGAGAAAAAAGGAATTAAAAAATGTTATGACTGTGGACAAGTAGGTCATGTACAAAGATACTTCCCTCGTGGCAACTCTGTCTTCGGACAGAAGGGTCCTGGAGTCTGCCCTGGGTGTGAAAAAGGCAGACACTGGGCTAATAGATGTAGATCAACAAGAGATCTACATGGCAATCTTCTCTTGCCAAACGAGAGGAGCAGCCAGCCTCAGGCTTTGAGACAAGATTCTCAGACCCCAAGACAATGCTATGGAGCATTTCAGGGAGACGGCAATTCATCTCAAGGTTTTTCTACACAACCACAAGCAGTGGTGGAACCAGTTCTTTGTACTGGCTTTAACAATGTAGATGTAAGCACTGCCAAGGAAAATTCTTGGCCCTTCGCCTCCAGGATAGGTAAGTCTAAAGGTAAACGTCATGTTTCTGCAACAGAATTGTTCAATTTCCCCTAAAAGTTATTGATACAGATAGTCATGTAAATATTGTATGAGCTCTAAAAGCCTCCTAGACATGCTGTTTCTATACGCTAACAGCCAGCTCTGGAGGGAAATTGTAGACCTTTCACTTCAGACTTAAGCCTGTTCTTTTCAGCCTTGTTCTCAAAAGTTTTCCAGGTTCAGGCTGGCCCCCTGGCCCTGAAAAAAGAAAGAGAACGTAAAAATACAAAAAACAGCTTGATAACATGAGGCATTATTAATATATTGGATTAGGTGTTAAGATATGGACTTTGATTTCAATTGTTAAGTGTGTTTAAATTTCCATGGATACCTATTCTTTCACATTTGTTAATGTTACCCGGGTAACCTTATCTCAAGAGTAGAAAAGTTCTAGATCTCATGTCAGTATTGTTCTGTGCCTAGGGTTACTCTGACAACCGGCGCCTTTAACAACTCTTTTGAATTCACCTTTAAATTAAAACATTTTACTTAAGTCCACTTTCCATTTTCAATTTATTATGTACATGTACTTCCATTACTTGTGCCGTACGTCTTTAGATATGTGTTTTGTCTGTTTTATCTGTCTTGTATGTCTGTTTGGATCCATTTAATATTGTGCGCACTTCTCAATTTAAATCCTTTAACTAGACATACTGGTACCAGTTGCTATAATTCAAAAAAGATTATAATTAATGCCATTTCTCCTAAAATGGATGCTCTTTTCCAGTTGTTTACATGATTTTCTCTTTTCAGCTAAAGTTTCTATAGTTAACTGTTACCTGTTCTAAGTTTGTTATTTTAAAGCTTTGTGTTATGTTACCTTAGAACCCCATTGTTCCTTGCTTGTTTGTGTAACCCTTGACTACTTGTTTCTAGATGTATCTATAATAAAGAAATGGTTATGTATTTGTTTGTTGAGTGGTCATGAAAACGTGTTTGGTATAAGTAACCTTTTTCAATTACAGGACATTACTGCTTTTCCCTGCCTTTTTCAAAGCTTAAAAAAAAAAATAAGATTGGATGCACAGTTTCATTTACAGTTTTTACAGGTCTTGGATTTTTGCTTCCTATGTGTATTGTTATTAGTAATCTTTGTTAAATTTTGTCTCTTATTTCCTTCTCCTTGTAGGTTTGTTGGACCCTGCTTTGAGATTTCTTTTCAAACTAAAATTACTTCAGATCATCTGAAAAATATTAGTTTTTTGGCAATTAACATAAATGCATTAATGTTGAGTTTAAGTTCAGTTTATTTCCTTTCAATACTTATTTTAAGTTGTTCTTTTCACGTTTGTTTCACGTTATCTTAGATATCTTTCATGTGTTGTTAAGGTCACTCTTTTGTTTATTAGGAACCTCTCTATTAATAATCGTTATCTCCCTGCCTACGGTGTTGCCACATTATTGATTTACATTTTCATTTGTTAAGTTTGTTGCATGTTGCCTTGGTTACTTATTGTGTTATATGGCTTTGTTGGCTTCCACGTCTGTTGCCTACATCTTGGAGTATGCCTTCACTTTCTTACTGCTTTTACAAAACTTTAATGTTGAGATTGCTTATATTACAATTGGGTTTTATTATTTTTGTTCAGATCTTGCCCTTTATTCTAACTTTAAATTTAAACTTTTCAATTTGCTCTTAGGTTTTACAGGCCTTTTTGCTCTATGTCCAGATCAAATGATGTTGCTTCCATCTGTAACTATGAATTTCTCATGCAAAAGAAACCTGGTTTTATCCACATTTCTTCTATCCATTTGGATTTCTGCTGTTAAAACTAAAAACATTTATTGGGCTCATGTACCTAATCCTCCTCTTCTTCGTCCTTATACTTGGAAGGAGCCTACTATTGTGGTTCCACTTTTCCTATGAATGTTTTGTCACCTCCTTATGGAACAGGTCAGCCGGATTTTCCTGATAAAGAAGGAACAGTTTTAATTATACTCAATTTATACATTCTGATATTATGTGCATTGGAGTTCCTCCTTGTTATCCTATCAGACAACAACATTAAATTATTCCAGAAAGTAGCTGAAATGTTAGTTATCCGCATGTGGTACGTTTATCTGCTCAGTCAAAGGTTCTGATTGGACAGAGTATGAGACTACATCCATTCCAGCTCTCTCAACATGTAAAGGTTCCTCCTATGATCAATTTTCTCTCAGTGTAATCTTAAAAAGGTTGTTCCTATGAAACAAGAATTCAGTACTACTAATGCTATGGTTTGGGTAGATGGAGGTATAACTAATCCTCGACCTCCATTAAAAATAAAACATACAGTATATTGTCCTCAAATGCATATTTGAAAATTGTTAGCTACTCTTAAGCCTGTAGGATTCTTTCATGACACTCTTAATGTTGCTCTTGCTTTTACCTTTCCTAATAAGGTGTTTTATAGTTTTACTAAAGCTACAAATTACAATGTTACAGCTTGTGTGCACTTTCCTCTAGTAGTTGACATGTGGTCATTCAGGACATAAACTTAACTTGGCGTTTTTGAAACTTTCCTTTGCCTTTCTGTGTTCTTTCCCGACAGCACAGGCCGGTGGCTCAGGTATGAGAGGTGGCGTCCTGAGCACTTTAAACAAGTAACTGGTGGCAGAAGCTGCTTGTGAGGAGTGCTCTAAACAGGTGGCTTGCAGCTACAGGTAGTAATGAACGGGTGATTCGTGGCAGGAGTCACTCGTGATCGGCTCTTACACCTATTTTACCCCTTTCTTGGTTCCAATATTTTGCACGAGATGTCAATAAATATTGTACACACTTTTAAAATTAATATTAGGCTACTGATATCAGTCATAAATTTTTCTTCGACTTGCTTGTCCCACTTTCAATGTTGAGTTTGTGTTTCCATGGATACTTGTTTTCACCTTGTTGTTCCATGGATTTGTTTTATGTTACCTTGACAACCTATTGTGTGTATTTATGTTGCCCTTGACTGTAAAACTCTTAATGATTTTCAGAAGTTATTGGGAGACATTAATTGGTTACGACCTTATCTAAAACTCACAGCCCATGATTTACGCCCTTTATTTCAGATTCTGATAGGAGATTCTGATCCTACATCACTAAGGGAACTTACTCCAGCAACACATGATGCATTGAATAAGGTTGAATCTGCTATTGCTGAACAGCAGTTAGGCTATGTCAACTATAATGAGCCTTGGGAGGCTTACGTCTTTGCTACTAAACATACTCCCACTGCTGTTATATGGCAAGGTGGTCCATTATTATGGATCCACTTGCCTGTCTCCCCTGCTAAAGTCTTACTCCCATACTTTGAAGCTATATCTACTTTGATTCAGCTCATCAGGTCTGAATCTACTAAGTATTTTGGGCAGGAACCTGCTAAAATCATAGCTCCTTTCAGCAAATCTCAGGTTGATTGGTCTTTTCAAACTTCCGATGCCTGGGGAATTACCCTAGCTAATTATTCAGGTTCTATTGATAATCATTATCCTCAGCATAAGCTTTTACAGTTTTGTCAAACCACTGATCTTATATTTCCTAAAGTTCCTGGCACTGCTGCTCTATATTATTGTAGTTCTGGTTGCCCGCATTTCCCCTAGGCCTTTCTTGGATGGCACGTAGCTGCTTGAAGCTGCAGCCCAGCATGATGCAGTTGCGTGCTGCCAGAGAGGTTTGGGGTGGGGTACCAGGTAGGTCTATGATGGAGCCTGTGCCAGGCTTTCTAATAGCAGGTTGGTAGATTTCATTTTACAAAAGTTTTCTTAACATTTCTTTTTAAGATGTTTTACTATCCTACTAAACAGTAACAAACCTTTAATTGTGTTCCTATTTACACTTTTATACAACTTTCTGTTTTTGCTGTGTTTCTAAATCTTAAGAGTTCACGTTAAGACTCTTTTCTGTTCTTGTTTAAACAAGTTGATACATTCTATAATTTTAACAGAATCTGAATATCTAAGTGAGACTGTCTGGGGTTTTTTGGCGGGTAGTCTTTGGGATTGGGGCTTAGTTGCTTGAAGCTGTGGCCCAGCGTGATGCGGCTGTGCCCTATCCTGAGGCTATTGTGCCATGGACTCAGCAGTCTCCTGGAACAGGGGAGAGTCCTATCTCTCTCTTGTTAGTTGATTGTTACCTTGGACACCTGCTTGGTATGCCTCTTTTGCCTACAGGCCAGTCTGTCTTCAGACCTTGAAATGCACGTGTCAACGTGAAGACACCTCCACCTTCACTAAAAATTCTTAATTAACTTTTGCCTTTTATTAACTCTTCCTTTTAGGACATTTTCTTCTAGATTGATATTCTTCTTCTGGGTTTTTGGCTTTTATACCAAAAACATGGGACAAGGTAACGGTCTCTGCTTGTCCTTTCTGTGCTTAAACATATGCTTAAAAAAAAAGAGGTCCAACAGTTCGTTCACAAAAATTAAATGACTTTCTAAAATTTATGTCAAAAAGTGTGTTAAGTTATGTTAGCCAACCTTCTTCTCCTTCAGGTTATGAGATGGACGATTCTTTTAAGGTTGTTTAAGTTTCTGCTTTACAATTACAAGACACTTTTCCTTACTCAACTGTACAGAAACAGCCTATACTCAGGTAAAGCATACACAAACTCAACTAAATTTTCCTTTTACAGGTTCTTCTCATGCAATTGGACTTCTGTCCTCCTCCGGTGCATGGCAACTCTGTTCCTAGGCTCGCTGCTGCAATTACATTTCTGCTACTTATTCCCCTCTCCTTTATCTTTATGCCTGGTTTACTATTATGGTTGTCAGTGCTCCTGTGCATGGGACACGACGTTGCCACTTGAAGCTGTGGCAACGTGATGTGGCTGTGCCCTGTCTTGCACTTTTGCTAGTGACTGCCGTAGTTGTTTTCTTAGGTATGGCAATCCCTTTGCGTCTTGTCCTTTGTCCTTCATGCCTCCATTACTACAGATTGTGCAGCATGCGGCTGCAACTCAAGACGCTGTGTCAGGATTTGATCTTTTTCCAGCTCAGGTTAATGCCCAATTACAAGATGTAATTATGGCTTTACAGAGCAAATATCATTGGTTAGGTAATAAGCTTTTAAAATTACAAAAAACTGTACAATACGTATGTAATTAGACTTCTACTCAGGTTTACTTTACTCCTTATAAGTTTAATGCTTCTCTTTACAAATGACGACAGTTAAAAATATATATTCAAGACAAAATGAATAATACAACATTCAATAGCGACTTCTTTAGCAAATACTCTCTCTGGTCTTGATCCTCGTGGATGGTTTAGAGTATTGTACATAGCTCTGGATTTTCTTTGATTACCTTGGTGATTGTTCTTTGCACACTGTTTGTGGGAGGTCGCTGCGTTTTTCGTTGCCCGCAGTGGCAGGCTCACAAGCGGGCTACAGAAGTTATTTTTTCTTCCCTTCATTTTCAAAAGAAAACATAGCTATGATTACCGATTAAACATTAAACAATGCCTGCCCCGACCTACTCAAGTTCTACTTCCCTCCGCTTTTCAAACTTTCCTTAAGCTTTCTCCACAGGGTCAGGACACTGTTGACTGTGCTCATGGCATTCTACAGTTCACACTGACAAAAGATTCATTATGGTTCTTTGTTAAATCTTGCTCTCTTTGTTTTAACTTTCTTGATCCTGGATGCCCTAAGTCGCTCTACAGCTAATAGGTTGTGGCATCCTTTTTCTACAAGATTGTAACTCTGACATGGCCAGGTCCAGTCCTCCCTTGGGGAAGAGGGCGTGTTTCTATTTTTTCCGCAGGATGCTAAATGGTGCTCGTTCGTAAACGCCTTGTTCGGTTTGCTGATTCTCCAAATTCTTGTTGTCGCGTTGCACTGACTGTCATCGCCAACCTGCTCTTCTTCTTTGCCTGAACCTGCTTCCTGTGGACTTTTTTGACCGCATGGCGCCCACCGTTCTACTTCTCTGGACTTTGGCTATGATGCCTCTATGTGGACTTTGGCTATGATGCCTCTATTTGGACTTCGGCTATGATGCATCAATACCCTCCTTGAGTGCTGACCTTTCCCCATGATTTGTGCACCGTTGTTGTGATCATTTGTGTGTTTCACCTCCCTTTATGTACTCCCTCTGTGCCCTTGGGTTGTTGGTTTCATTCTTTTTCCCAACTCCACGTTGGTGTCCTTTTATTTTACGTTTGGAAGGGGGAATTAGGCCTGTGCAGCCTAAGCCTACAAGTGACCTAATGGACCATAAACTAAAGCCTACCATAGACCAAACATTTAATTCAAACATTTAAATTTCCTACTTTCAGTGGCACACATTTGCAAACATACTTTGCAAAAGCAGTATTTCCCATTTCTTCCCCAAGGCCGTGGCCAACTGACGGGAGCTTTACAGAGGCCAGTTAGCCAGTGATGGGTAAGATCTCAGAGGAAAGCAGGACGCCGGCCGCCCCCAACGGCTTTCGCTCTGGTAGAGGATGACCTAAGATAGGCACGGTCTTTCCATCCCAGTCTTGGCATACACTTCATTTTTGAAAAATATAAAAAGAAAGTGGGAAATGTCAGGAGCCATGCTTAACATAAGCATTGGAAATTAGGAGAGTGCCACTTTAAGAGCTTCTGAGCTCTCTGTTTCAGCAGTCAGAGCTGACAGGCTGTGCCTCCATGATAAATCAGGACTCTTAGAAATTTACTTTCGGTACGGTCTTCAGGCACCAGAGTCAGTGAGGTAATGCAGCAACCTGCTGTGTCCGTAGTTACTTTCTGTTAGTAAAATATCCTTGGTGATTTCTTGGTTACCCCAAATCTGATTCCTATATAAGATCTGTGTTCCTCACAACAAAATGCCATTCTGTGATGCTCACCTGACTGCTAAGAATTAAACTTTTTATAATAAAATCAAGACCTTTGTCTTGACTCTTTTCTTGTTGAAGACCCAAGCCTGGTGGGCTTGGGGGGCGATCGACATCCTAGGACCAGCAAAGTATACGGCGATGCTGAATGTAGGTCTCCAAGAGATGAATGCCTTGGAACTAAGTCCCAGTTGAGAATAGACTACTCCCCTCTCTGACATCTGGTATACTGATGATTCCGCAGGGGTCCACAGGACACATGGACATCAGCAGCAGTTCAAACAGTCCACCAACATTATCTGGACAGAGATAAGAATCAGTCAAGGTAGACAAGGGGCTGAATTAATGACTGGTAGTTAGGAATGAGCAATCCCTTCTTCATATGCTCACCAATAATTGGGTGGTGTACTGTGTGGATTCCCATTGCCTGAAAATTTGGGAGTTGGACCATCTCTTGTGGGAAGACTTCTGGCATGTAGAAAATCAGAAGTCTGTGACGGTTTATGGTGTGGCATATCATAAACCTCAACTCAGCCCACGGAATGATGAAGCTAATGGATTAGCATATTTTCAGTGGCTACAAGGCCAGCGGTGGAGGAAACCAGTGTATAGTTGTACTGACAACTTGGGCATGCAGGAAGCAAGACCAAGGCAGGGGTAAACCCCAATGAATAACAGGCCTTCCTTGGGAAGAGATACAGGATATCTGCTGGCAGTGTCCTGTGTGTCTAGGCATTCCCCAAACAGCAGTCATATGGAGATCTAGAACAATGCTGGGATAGCATTTCCACTACCATAAAAAGGACCATTCAAGCCTTTCAGATATAACCCATTTGTTGATCATATATTGTTCCCTAGAATGTTCCTGTGGACTCTACATCAAAGAGTACCCTTGTGAGCATTAGACTGAAGGGAATCAAGGGCATGAGGGCTTGTTTTTGTTTAAACAATATGATGCTGATACGAATTTCAGTATGAGGTCTGAGAATCAACACAAAATGACTGACACTGGAGGTCTGGGATCCTCAAAAGTAAACAGTGATGTAATCTGTTACATAGCCAGTTTTTATATGAAGCCACCTTTGTGCAATATCTTATAAAAAGTACTTGGGGTCAAGGACCCATGCAGTCTCACAGGGCGAACCCCTACCTAGCAGCCTGTGTGCTCTGGCCCAGAGTAAAAAAGCACATGTTTCATTTGCCAGTGGCACCATGAATCGTCTTTCCTCTCTGAGTCCTTGAAACCCTCTGTTCCTGGTCCTTAAATTCAACCTCCACAGATGGTACCAGATCAGGCTCAATATGTCTTCCTATATCAAGCATTCAAGCAAAACATCTCAAGCGGACACTCTGCAAGTCTTCTGTGGCTGATGTTCTAATGCCTAAAGAGTCCACAGTTCTACGATTTTAAGATCTCAGTAATTTCTGGCTTCTTCCACTTGGCAGTAGAGAATCAACTGAGGACCTGAAGGTGGGGCAGAACAACCTTACCTCCTCCTGGGTGTTTTCATCAGGAGCAAAGAAAGCACAGCCAGTACACAACCCCAGCCCTCCCTTCCTACAAGGTAGTCAACTAAACTCTACAGCCTAAATTCAGTAAATGTGTTATTCTTCGATTGGACAGTGGAAACAGTGGCAAATGGGGCTTCTGATCTCTCTCCCTCCACTAAGACTATCCAGAAGATGAAAAGAAGGAAAAGTGACTACGGGACTTTTAAAATCAAGATAAACATATTTTCTAGCAAAGCTATTTTAGGTAAGTGCATGTTGAAAAGAAAATCAAATATCTCTGCCGGTACAATTGATTACTTTCTCTGAGTTTATCAAACACCATGCAGCTACTAAAAACAAGGACTTTAAACAGCATACAAACCTAGAATCCAGTTTCAGCTCTAGCAATTCTGGCTTTGGGACTACTGGCAAGTGAATCTCTCTCTCAACCTAAGTTTTCCTCTGCTACAAAGCAGAATAGCAATACTTATCTAGCAAGATATTTTCAAGTGGGAATCAGGACATGGGGTGATGCATGTAAAATCCTTGATACTGTTCCTGGAGCCCCGTTTGAAAGGCACACTGCCATGTCACAGCTCTAGAGTACACTCCAAACACTGACATGCAATCAGATGTTTTAAAATAGCCCTACAGACAACTTGAGTGACCGGAAATCAGAATGAGCTGGAAATACTACAACATTGTTACAGCTGCTTTTCTGTAAAGGAATATTCAGACTCAGTGAAAACTCAAGTAAGCATTGGCATCATTAGTAATAAAGTATTTAATTAAGGTATGAAAACTTCTGGCTATTTTTTGAGATAGGGTCTAATGTAGCCCAGGCTAACCTCAGATTTAATCTGTACCTGTAGATGGCCTTGAAATCCTGACCCTAATGATTTTACCAAGTTCTTGGATTATAGGTGAGCACCAATAGGCCCAGAAAAAAACTGATGTTTCTCTTTTTTATCTTTTTTTGTTTCATTTTGTTTTGTTTCTTGAGACCAGAAACTCCTTACAATAACTAACATAAAATAAAATTTTCTAGAATTGAATGGAATAAAAGCACAACTTACCACAGCTTCTTTGGCTGTCTGGTAGAATTCTACTGTGAATCCATCTGAGCCTAGGCTTTTTGTAGTCAGGAAGTTTTGCATTACTGTTTCAATTTTCTTATTGTTTTGGGTCTGTTTAGGCTGTTGATCTCTTCTTGGTTTAACTTTGGTGGTGTCCTACCCAGCAATAGGAAAAGATGAAATTATGAAATTTGCAGGTAAATGGATGGAACTAGAGAGTGTTATACTAAGTGAAGTAACACAAACGTAAAAAAGCAAGTGATGTATGTTCTTCCTCATTTGTGGATTGTAGCACCAATCCCTTATATGTGAGTCTGTAAATTCTGATGTAACACTGGGACCCAGGAAAATGGAAGGGATACATGGAGGTAAAGGACAAGAAACACCCTGAAAGGGAGATAGTAGGGAACAGATGTTGCCAGGGGGAAGGTGGGGAAAGTGGGAGTGTTCAGCAGAGAGAGGAGGGAGGGACATGCAAGGAGCCATGGTATGGGAAGGAAGTCAGGAGAGGGAGGATGGTGGGAGGTGGGTGTTACTGGGGGAAGGGTGGAGATGACGGGGATGCTGGGACTAGGGAGGGAGGAGAGAGGCCAGATGGGAAATAAAAAGAGTGGAGATGAATGAATCTTGTAGGGCTAGGAAACTTAGAGGGAAATGTGATGCCCTTGAAACCCCATGAGAAATTCACATACAGTGTCTGAACATTAGTGCACATGTATACCTGGGAATTGCTTGGCAAGGAACACAGTGCCAGAAAGAGAGATCTCCCTTTGAGTAGTTGGTGAGTGTGGTCCAGGAGACTCCCAAAATAACACAGGCTATTGCCAAACCTCTTGGTTATCTCCCAGACCTAGTAGATGAAGACCCTACTGCTGAAGACAGGCCATACTTAAGACACAGGACTTGAACCAATGGAGCAGGAACTGACCTGGAAGCCTTCTAACCGAAGTTTGGCTATCATAATGCTAGATGATGATATGCAAACTGCCAAGGGAGAAAAATAATCAATGGTCCAACCCAGACCTAAAGCCTAATAACCATAATGACTGGCATGGCTAACTACCTCTATTGCTGCAGTAATGGCACTGTGATCTAGGGGGTGGGTGGGGCAATAAACAGCTGTCTAATTGGACTTAAAGCCCTCTCAACGGAAGTGAACTCATGGGTGGCACTGTAAACTCAGCCAAATACAAATGGCAGGAGAGAACATAGATCCTGGAGAAAACACTGTCTCTTGACAAATGAAATTTCTTACTATATGCTAAATATCAATCCTTATATTTACAGATAAGTATTCCATACACCACTCATCAAAGAAGCTTCTTTTTGCAACAGATGGAGGCTACTGCAGAGTTCCACAGCTGGTCACACATAGCGGCTATACATCTGAGAGATGCCCAGGAGAGCATCTACATTGGAACCTCAACACCTAAGGCTCATGGAACATAGCAGAACAGGGGGTAGAGAGAAAGATAATGCATTCCTCAATTTTCACCAGTAAAACTTCTTTATACAACAGAGTTCAATGCACACAGAAGGTTACAACTGGCCAAGTTTTAAAGAATAAGAGACTACAGAGTGTGGGATAGGACTACTATATGGAACCTCATCCATGCATGGCTCGGGGACCATTGTGGAAGAGAGGGCAGAAAGATTGTAAGAGCCAGGGCTGGTTCATAAACACAGGGAGGCCAAGGCTTTCAGACCACTGGAAAGTTGTACATGTGAACTTGTGGCAATGGTGGCATCAAGCACAGGTCCCATGCCAACTCAATTAAACAAGGGCCCAAAGGGGAGGAGAGAAATGGATGGCAGGCTGGCAGTAGACCAAGAACTATTGGAGACTGACTGCTACTGGGTAAGGGAGAGTATGCCTTACATACAACCTCTAGATGGGCTGACTAGACTCTAGTGGATGAATTTACACTGAAGGACATTTGAGTACAAATGCCTGAATGGATAGACCGTAATATGTATGGTAAAATACATGAGGTCCAGTGGGGCGATGGGAGAGGCATGGATTGGGGAGAGGGATCTAAATTTGATTAAGAACTGTTGTATGAAACTACAAAAGCTCAATTAAAAAAATTTTTTAAACCTATGGGATACAATGAGAGCAGGCCTAAGATGCAAGTTTATGACTCTAAGTGCCCTCATTGAGAAAAATCATAACTAAGGAAACAACTTAATCATGTACTTTAAGGCTTTAGAAAATGAAACACAAACCAACCCCCCCCTCACACACACACACACACACACACACACACACACACACACACACAAATAAATAGATGAGTAGAAAATCTCAAGGCTAAGGAAGAAATTAATGAATTGGAAGTGAAAAAGAATATGAAAAAAATCAATGAGAGGGTAATAGCAGAATTTCATGTTGTGTCCTCATAAATACTATATGGCAATTTCCTCTGAATTAAAATATTTCATACTGGAAGGAAGATCCTTCAGTATCAAAAAGTTCTTTGGGGAAGATCCTTAACACCTGAGCAAGAGAAAGTATAGCCAACTCTGAAACAAGCAATTTGAACCAGCAAAAAAGATTTCACAGATATTCCTCAGGTCGCTGTAAGGCTTTATTGAACTCTTTCCCACCAGAAAACCAAATTGGGCCAGCAGACATCCTCAGAACATCTCAGGATAACAGGACAACACCTTCAAGCCTCAGCAGAAGAGGGAGCTATGAAGATCATGTCAGTTTCAAGGAGAAAACCTTCTGCATCTCCCATGCTGAGCAGGCCCAACTGTACCCAGAGCCTCTACAGGGCTGAAAAATCAGATGCGAAAATTCTCAACCCAAACACAAAGCCCAAACTAGCCCAGCAAAGTAAGGTTTTCCCCCAGAGCCAGCTGTGACAAGGTGGCTAATTTCATCAAAAAGCTGACATTCAATTTTAGAGATGCAGCAAAACCAAGAAACAGAATTCCAAATATAGCGAACTCATCATGAACAGTGGATACCTGTCCTCTAAGATCAGCCTTCAGTTCTGATGAGTGCATAAGCTGGCCAGAGCTCCACAGACCAATGGGGGATGAAACAGAGGTTAGCTTACCCAAGGTGATGCCACTAGACCAAGCAGACGTTTACTCTAGGATTCATAGCAATTAGGGGAACATAAAATGTGAAACTGACTATTCTAAGTACAGAGATAAGTGTGTGTGTGTGTGTGTGAGAGAGAGAGAGAGAGAGAGAGAGAGAGAGAGAGAATTTAAACATGAGTCATTGAAGAAGGTCAAAAGCATCCCAAAGCTAAAGGTTATCTAGAAATACAGAAATCGAAGGACAGAATGTGCAGAAACCAATTACAAATCAGTTTCCAAATAGAGGATACCATCCAAACCATGGAGTATGCCACCATGAATTTGCTAAGTGTAAACACACACACACACACACACACACACACACACCCTTCCCAAGTAATGTAACCAGAGTACACAGAATGTCTCTATCAAAGATCAGTAAACCAAATCAGCAAGATGAATCAGCAGATGAAGGTCCTTGCTGCCAAGCCTTGCCACCCAAGTTCAGTTCCCAGGACCCACATGGAAGAAGACAGCATTCGCACAAAAGTTGGCCTCTGACCTCTACACACCATCAGTGGCTTACACTTACAAATACATATACACAGCCACCAAACAAATGTATGTGTACTTTTAAAAAGTCTAAAAGTTAGCCAAATTGAGAGCAAGGAAGGTTGATTACCCAAGCTTAAGCTCTCGAAACCATGGTGCAGTTGAGGAAAGGAAAAGACAGTGAATTGAAATGTCAGCCATCACATCTATTGTAATCTCTAGGAATTATTCCACTTTAATTACAGAATATATACTTTACCCTGTTTGGGGAGAACAACCTTAGAGTTATACACAGGCTAACACTCATGAGCTCACCTTATAATAGAGATCTCAACATAGGCAAAGTCACTTCTCTGCTTGCCTGGTGCTGAGGCAGCTCTTCTGCTCGCCCTGTGCTGCCTACGATCGTTGCTGCTTCTGCCCGGTCCTGGACCCCAGGGCCGGTGAGGAGACTGAGTCAGCAGAGCTGCATTAAGACACAGGAGACCAGGTTCAGTGACACAGATCTACTTTATTGCAGGAAGGCACAAGCTTATATAGGGGTAGTGGTCCAATCATAGCACAGTGAGTAGGATACCTTATTAGCATAACAGGCTTAGCATCCTATCACAGCATAGCGGGCCAGATGCCTCATTAGCATAACTGGTTTCAGATTACAGAGCCTGGATTCCTGGAAACCACATGACCCTGACTGTTGCAATATCTAAGCGTTGTAAATTGGAATTCCAAGGGTGGTGATTACAGAGTGGTGAGCTCTAGGCATCAGTCTCATGATCTGCCAATAGGAGCAAATGTCACAAGGCGTTCCTTGTCGCTCCAGCGGTCAGGCCGTTTCCTCGGGCCTGCTGTATGGCTGTCAATAAGACTTTCACCCTAGGCTCAAGCCTGTCTCCCACAACTTCATCTCTCCCCACTTGCTTTCTTCTGAAAAATGAAAAAAAATATTTTATTTTATGATGGTTGAATTAAAACATGTAAAAAAATAAAGAATCACTAATATGGCCTAGTAACTGCCATTTTAGTGTTACCTGTTATCTTTATTATGTCTCATTTCTTAATTTCAAATCAGGATTAAACTATAAAAATAAGCATTCAAGTCATCTACAACTACTAAGTTGGGGTTAACCTATTTCCTGAACTCCTGTAATACTCTTTTAATGAAATTGGGTGCACCAGATTTTGGTGCATATATGTTCTTGCTTGTAATGTCTTGATCAATTGTTTCCTTGATCAGAATAAAGTGACTCTATCCCTTTTAATTAATTTGGATTTGAAGTCTATTTTGCCATATACTAAAATTGCAATGCCTGCTTGTTTCTTAATGCCATTTACACTAAGGTAGTGCCTATCCTTGAAGGTAAAATGAGTCTCTCGTAGAGAAAAAAAAAACAATGAATTTTGTTTCTTAATGCATTCAATTAGTCTGTGTCCTTTGACTGGGGAGTCAAGGCCATTGACATTTAAAGTTATTATTGAGTTTAAAAGGGTACTATAACAACAGACAACAAAAAAATTCAGAGCATTGTAAGATAATACTTTTAAAAACCTATACTCTAGGGGCTGGAGCAATGGCTCAGCAGTTAAGAACACTGGTTGTTCTTGCAGAAGACCCACATTCAAATTCTAGCACCTACATGGCAGATAACAACTGTCCATAACTCCAGTCCCAGAGTATCTGACAGCCTCTTCTGACCTCCACGGACATTTCACGGCATAGGTGCACTTACCTACATGCAGGCAATATGCACATACACATAAAATAATAAATAAAAAATTTAGAAAACGTTAAAGAAAATCTATACTCTATTAAATTAGAAAACCTAAAATAGTCAAATTTCTAAATTCATTGAAACCACCAAAGTTAAAGTGAGAAGATACCAAGAGTTTAATTAGACCCGTAACAAATAAGGAAATTGAAACAGTTACACAAAGCCTCCTGACTTTTAATAAAAGTCCCAGGCCCAGATGGATTCACAGCAGAATTTTACCATACCTTTAAAGAAGAGCCACAGCCAATACTACTTAAATTATTCAAAAATACAGAAACAGAGAACTCCCAAACTCATGCTATGATGCCAATATTACTTGGATACCAAAACCAGGAACAGGTACAATGAAAAAGGAAACTATATCCCCATAACCCTAAAGAAAATAGATGTAAAAGTCTCAACAAAATACAAATTGCACACAGACACACATCAAAAAGATAACCCACATCATCAAATAGGCTTTATTCCACAATTGCAGGAATGGCTCGATATAAGTAAATCAATAAACACAACAAATCATACAAATGGACTTCAAGAAGAAACTCATATGATAATTGAAACAGACATAGAAAAGACCTTTGACAATATCCAACCTGCATTCATGATAAAAGTTCTAGAGGGAATTGGACTGGATAGCATATACCTCAACATAAACAAACCCACACTCAACATCATTCTAGATAGAGAAAACCTGAAGCATTTCCATAAAATCGGGAACCACAAAAGACTTTCCTCTATCTCCACTCCTTTTCAGTATAGTGGTTTAAACTCTAGCTAAAAGAATGAGACAAAAGAAGGTCAGAGTACTAATTGGAAAAGAAGAAGTCAAATTATTATTTGCATATTACATGATATTATACATAAGACCCATAAAATTCCATCAGAAAGCATCTAGAAATGATCAAAACTTTCAGCAAAACAGTAGGTTACAAAATTAAACTACAAAAATCAATATCCTTATACAAAAATAACAAGCAAACAGAGAAAGTGTTCAGGGAAACACATCCAGAATAACCTTAAAAATAAAATATCTAGGGATGAATCTAAGGAAAGACTATTCAATGAAAACCCCAACTCAATGAAGAAAGAGATTAAAAAAGACACAAGAGACAGAATGGCCTCCCATGCTCATGGATGGCAAGAATCAATATTGTGAAAATGACATTCCTACCACAAGCCACTTACACATTCAGTGCAATCCCAGTCAAAATTCCCGTGACCTTCTTCACAGAAGCAGAAAAATCCATCTTAAAACTCATATGGAAAGACAAAAAGACCCCAAATAACCAAAGCAATAGTGGTGGGACAGAGGGGTGGGTTGCCATACCAGACCTCCATCTATATTACAGAGCCATCGTCATAAAAGCACCATAACATACTAAAACCTACAGGATAAAATGAAAGCAGTAAGGAAGCTTATAGATCTAAGTGCCTATACTTCAATAATTCAGAAAGGTCTCAAACAAATAACTTAATGATACAACTTGAGGCACTGGTAAAACAAACAAAAAAAAAAAACTCAAATCAGTAGATGGAGAGAAATGATATCAGAGCAGAAATTAATGAAATAGAAATGAAATTGACACAGAATCAGTGAAACCAGAGTTTGTTCTTTGAAAACTAAATGAGATTGAGAAATCCTTGGCCAAAATAACTAAAAACAAGAAGCAAAGGACACAAGTTAATAAAATTAGAGATTAAGGAGAGACTTTACAAAGGTGCCAATAAAATTCAGAAAATCATGAATACATACCTTAAAAGTGTATATTCTGTTAAATCAGAAAATTACAGAAGTGGATATTTCTAGATGAATATGACCCACCAAAATTAAATCAAGATGAAACCAAATACTTATCTTTTTATTTTCATGTATATTTTATTGCATTTTTGCACATTTCATACAATACATGGTAATCATATTTAGATCCCCTCCCCAAACTGCACTCCCCATAACCGCCCGACAGATTTCAAGTATGTTAAGCTTTGGTACCCAGAAGTCCCTTGATACAAGTTCATCCACTAGAGTCTAGTCAGCCTATCTAGAGTTACTTCCTTAAAGAAGTATCAACTCTCACTCAGTCAGTAGTAATCAATTGTTAATAGTTCCTTTGGCTAAGGTGGGGACCTGCTGACAGTTTCCACAGCTCTATGCTTGGAATTTGCTGGAGTGAGTCAACATGGGTCCTGTGCATGCTGGCACCATTGCTATAAGTTCATATGCACAAGTTCTCAGAGGCCTGAAAGCCTGTTTGCTTATGTTCATGAACTAGTCCTGGCTCTTTCCACCTCTTCTTCTGCAGTGTTCCCTGAGCAATGGATGGGTGAGGTTTAAAACAGGGGTTCATCCAGGGGCATGAACCCAACCATTCCTATTCTGTCTACCTTGGCCAGTTGTGGCCTTCTGTGCACTCTGTTGCATGAAGAAGCATCACTGGTAAGAGTTTAGGGGTGTATTAATGTTCTCTCTACACTCTCTTCTACTATGTTCCATGAGCCTAAGGTGTACAGGTTCCACTGTAGATGTGTCACTTAGGGCTTAGCATCTCTCAGAAATATATTCTCCATGTTAGACCAGTTGTAGAACTCTGTAAAAGAGGTTTCTTTGATGAGTGGTGTATCCTCCCATTCATAATAGCCTCAAAAATATATCTAGGAATAAACGTAATCAAGGACATTAAAGATCTCTAAAATAAAAAATTCAAATCTTTGAAGAAAGAGATAGAAGAAGACACCAGGAAACAGAAGGACGTTCCGTGCTCATGAACTGGTGTAATTAATGTTGTGAAAATGATCATCCCACAGAAAGCAATCTATAGATTCAAAGCAATGCCAACCAAATCCCCATGACATTGTTCAAAGAACTAGAAAAAAAATCCCAAAATTCCTATGGAATCACGAAAGACCCCAGATATCCAATGCAACTGAGCAAAAAGAGTAATGCTGGGGAGATCACCACATCAGATCTCAAAATATACTGCAGAACTACAGTCATAAAACAACAACAGACACACAGATCAATGGAACATAATAGAAGACCCAAATATGAGCACATGCAATTTCAACCACCTGATATTTGACAGAGGAGCCAAGAACACACACTGGGAGGAAAGACGGCCTCTTCAACAAATGGTGCTGGCAAACTGAATCTCCATCAGTAGAGCAATGAAGTTTAACCCTCATCTTTCACCCTGTGAACTCCAAATGGTCAAAGACCTCAATTTGGAACCTGAAACTCTGAAACTACTAGAATAAAAGATAGGCAGTATCCTAGAAGATACATGTGTAGGAAAGGACTTTTTAAATTGGACATCATTTGCTCAGGAAATTAAGGTCAGCAATGGAAAAGTGGGACCTCATGAAGCTAAAATTCTTCTCTGCCACGAAAGAAACAACTAAGAAAGTGAAGGTGAAACCCACTGAGTGGAAAAAAATCTTCACCTGCTACACATCTGAAAGAGGATCATTGTCGAAAATATACAAAGAACTCAAAAAATAAACAAGAAAATATAGCACCCAATTTTAAAAAATGGGCCAAGTACCTGAACAGAGAGTTCTCAAATGAAGACACATAAAAGGCTAAGAAACACCTTTGAAATTGCTCAACACCCTTACTAGTTATGGAAATGCAAATGAAAACTACTTTAAGATTTCATCCTATCCCAGTCAGACTGGCTAAGATCACCAGAACAAGGACACCAAATGCTGGCAAGAATATAGAGAAAAAGGAACACTGATTCACTGCTGGTGGGATTGCAAACTCAGGCATCCCCTATGGAAAGCAGTGTGGAAAACTCTTAAAAATCTAAAAGTGAATCTCCCATGTGATCCAGTTCTACCACCCCTTGACATATACACAGAGATTCATCCTACTCTGTAGGTACTTGTGCATCCATTTTTGTTGCTTCTCTTTTCAAAGTAGCTAAGAAATGGAAACAACCTAAATGAAAATGTGGTACATTTGCACAATGGAGTCCTACTCGGTGGTAAAGAAAGATGAAATCATGAAATTTACAGGTAAGTGGATGGAACTAAAAACTGTTATGTTAAGTGAAATCAAGTATTTAAACAGACCCATAACAAGCAAGGAGATCGAAACAGTAAGAAACAGTCTCTCAATGAAAACAAAGCTCAGGTCGATGTATTTACTGCAGAATACTGCTGAAGTTTCAAGAACTAAGACCAATACGTCTCAAATTATTCTGGGAAACAGAGAAGGAAGGAATGTTTCCAAGCACATTTTACAAAGAAAGTATTATACTGATACCCAAATCACATAAAGACACAAGAGGAAAAGAAAATTATAGAACAATTTCTCTGACAATAGGCATAAAAGTTCTCAAAGAAATTTCTGCAGATCTGAAAGAGGATCAATGTCGAAAATAGACAAAGAACTCCAAAAGCTCACACAAAATAATCACAAAGCAAATTTCAAGAGCACATCAAAAAGATCATTCGTTGTGATCAAGTTGGTTTCATTCTAGAGATGCTGAGATGATTTAACATATGTAAATCAATAGATGTAATTCATCACATAAATTGTCACAAGGTCAGAAATCACATGATCATTTGATGGAAGCTTTCATCAAAGCTGAGCAAGATGATAGGAGTTTTGAAGTGGAATCATAAGAGCTATGAACAACTAAGATATATTCAAAACAGAATGAAGAGTATAGAGTTGGGAGTTATGCCAAGAGTCACCAGGAAAGCAAACCTAGCAGAAGAGATGACGGTGAGAAAGGTTGAGAGTCAGCAGGATGCCTGATGCTGTGGCCTCACATGGGGTAGTTCAACCAGTGGGACATCACTAAGTATGAAAGAATAAGTGATAGTGGTGACAAGTAGCCAAAAGTCTCCTTTTAACTTCTTTTCTGTACTTTATCCTAGGAGTGGATATCTAGAGGACTGACATTTTCCAAAAGGCTGTCTGCAAGGTCAGACTGCAAATTAAGTACCATTAAAGCCCCCTAGAGCACCCATGAGTGACCACTGCAGAAACCACATAAAACCCAGAGAATGACTATGGACCATTGAGAATATGGATGATTCTGTGCCACCCATCATGGGCCTGAAGGAATAAATGACTCTGCCTTAAGATTAGTACCACTATGTAGTGGATCAAGAACAATTTATCTTCACAGAGGAAGGTCTGCAGTAGGTTATCTGTCATGCTGTGTTGTCCCAGGGATATATGTGTAGCCTCATCATTTGTCATGGTTTGGTGACCTGGCATCCTGGCAGTGACCAAAGGTGGTAGCTTTTTATCATTGTTTTGATGGTGTTATGCTAACCTCCTGCCCATTTCCACAGTTCTATGCTGGGTTTTTGTCTGATGGAGTTTGCAAGGGTCTTGTGCATTCTGTCACCATGGCTATAAGTTCATATGAACAAGTTCCCAGAAGCCTGGAAGACTGTTTCCTTGCAGTTATGCACCAACCCTGGCTCTTAGAGTCTTTCTTCCCCCATTTCTGCAATGTTCCCTGAGCTGTGGGTGGATGAGGTTTAATATAGGGCTTCGTCCAGGGGCATGAACTCAGCAGTGTCTTAATCTGTGTACCTTGGCCAGTTGTGGCCTTCTGTGTCAATCGTCCTCTGTTGCATAAGGAAACTTCACTGCTGAGAGTTGAGATATCCCTTAGTATTCTCTCTACCCACTGTTCCACTATGTTCTGTGAGCCTTAGGCATAGAGGTTCCGTCACAGATATGTCACTTAAAGCTGGGCATCTCAAGACATTCTCTGTGTGCTCAGTTGTGGAACTCTGTGGTAGTCTCCACCTGTTACCAAAAGAAGCTTCTTTGATGATTGGTGACTAGTATACTTATCTGTAAATACAAGGATCTATATTTAACATACAGTAAGAAATTAGTTTGTCTAGGGATGTGACAGCCTTAGGGTTTTCTCTAAGATCTATGATCTCTCCAGCCTTGTGTGTATTTGGATATGTTTACAGTACCACACATGAATTCCCTCCCACTGAGCAGGATTTAAGTCCAATTAGATGGCTGTTGATTTCCCCCAAGGCAAAAGTGCCATTGCTGCACCAATACAGTTTACCGTGACAGTCGCTGTTGTGGTTATTAGGCTTTAAACCTGGGATTTGACCACTGATTGATTTTCTCCTTTAGCAGCTTGCTTGGCATCCTTTAAAACTATGAAACCTAGTCTTTAGGGAGGAGGCTTCCAAGTCAGTTCCAGCTCCATTGCTCCAAGTCCAAAGTATGTCCTATCTTCAGGAATAGGATCTTACCTTCAAGTTCTGGGGGGCAATCAAGGACTGTGGCAATAGCCTGTGTTACTTTAGGTGTACTTGAAAGGAGGTTTCTCTGTGTTCCTTGGTATATAACCTTCAGATATGCACACGAACTGATTGGTAGATTAAAAAAAAAACTAAACTGAATCTGAAAGAAGAGCCCAATTTCATTTCTATCAGTGGCAAGACAACAAATTCCTTTGAAAAATTCATGAATGCAGAATACAGAATGATGTATTCAATATTTAAAAAAAAAAACAAAACATTGTTTGTCACTGCCCTCTGCTGTCAGTTTCTTTAAAAATAGCAAAACTTGCTGTAACAACCACCAAGATAAATTAGCTGAATAAACTAATTGGGAGAAGAAATTGCCTGGCTTCTAATTAGGCCACTTTGCAGCAGGCAGCATGGGTAATTCATGTTTGCGGGCGATGATTTAAACGTAAGAAAACAACATTAGCACTGTGCAACTTAGCAGACACAAGAAGGGAAGAACGAGGTGTGAAGTCCGGTTCCTGAGACATTATAAATGTGGGAATACTGGACTTTTGACTTTTGGTGACTCATGTCTACTTTATTTTTTCTAGATTATATTATTTTGCATGTTGGGGGCTATCAAAACGGCTTAGTGAGAAAAAGTGCTTGCACTGAGCCCAACGGACTGAGTTCAATTCCTGGAACTCATGGGGTGTAAGAAGAGAGCAGATTGGACACCTAGGGTTCCATGCTGACCTCTACTCACACGCTGTAGCATTCATGTCCCCCGATAAACAAGCAACAATGAAAAGTTTTGATTTGCTTTTTTATGTGTCTGAGTGTTTTCCCTGCATGTATATAAGTGCACCACATGTGTGAAATGCCTGAGGAGTCCAGCAAGAAGCATTGGATCCCCAACCACTGGAGTTACAGATGGCTGTTAGCTGCCATGTGGGTGTTGGGAACTGACCCTAGGTCCTCCACAAGGGCAGCTAGTGCTCTTAACTGTTGAATCATCCCTTCCGTCCTGAATTTGCTTTTTAGTAATGACAAAATTTAGGTTAAGCCTTCAAGGAAGTCAGTGAATGCTTATTTTTGTAACCTAATCTTGACTTGAAATTAGGAATTGAGACATAACAAAGATACCAGGGAACACCAATACAGCAGTTACTGGATATGAAGTCAGTGGCTTATTATATTTTTCACTTATGACTTAATTCTGCCATCATAAAACAGAATATTATTTGTTCTTAGAGTTTCCATCTTCCATCTTAGAGCTTCCATCTTCCAGATGAAGAAACTAAGTCCAGAGAGGTGAAATGACTTATGGTGATGCATTAAGTGTAAGACGGACTTCTGACTATAAGCCTGGGTAAGACTCTAAGGTCCCTCTCCCCAACTTTTCTTGCACTGGATAAGGTATAAATTCTGTAATTAAAGAGGAAGAATTTATAGAGGTTATAACAGATGTGATGGTGTAAGCATACACTTCACCGTCATTTTAAACATTTTTTGAGCTTTTTTAAATTTCATACATTTCCCACTCAAATCCAGAACCCCTCTCCATCCATGCCTCCCCCTAAACCCCCACCGAGCCCTATGCACTCTGCCATACATGCTGAGTCCTATTCACTGTCTTTTTTATTGAACCTGTGGCCATAATCTCCAGCACTTGGACACCAATAACCAACCTGCTGTATTCTCAATTCAGCCTATTGCTCTTTTTCCGTTTTTATTACTTTTATCTATTTGTTTTGTGGATGTGTATTTGGGTTGGTAGGTGTAAGCTACTTCTTATGTGTAGCAGCCGGAGACCAACTTTCAGGTGTGGGGTAGCCTCCTCCACTCTGTGGGTCCAGGGGATTGAACTCAGGTGGTCAGGCTTGGCATCAGGCACCTGTGTCTGCTGAATCATCTTCCTGACCTGGTGAATTGTTCTTTGATAGAGAAGTTCTGTTTATTATAGCTACATCACTTTGGAGGGGTGTGTAAAGGGTGTGTGTTTACCTTTAGCAAAGCCATGATGACTAGCCCCATCCCTCTATTTGGGAACTCATTTGTCTCTACACATTGCCCTTCGATCTCTAGATAACGTTTAGCTTTGGGATGCTTTTGACTTTCTTCAATGACTTGTGCTCAAAACACACACACACAAACACACACACACACACACACACACACACACACTTTTCTCTACTTAGGCTAGATCACTTTCACAGTTTACATTCCCCTAGATGCTGTGAATTCTAGAGTCCAATACAACAGCCTGTCTGTGATCCTCATTGCCTCTTCAAGTCCACTGCCTTTTGTCTGAGTCAGAAAGATTGTCCTATGACAATAAAAATGTCCCACCTAGTGTGGGCAATTTGGTATGATTCTGCCTTGCAGGTACTTATAAAACTCACCTTCCAGGACAAGAGGACTAGTGAGGTAGGAACTCTTTTCTCCTTACACATTGAAGTAATCCAGAAAGTAACAAAATCCCTCGGTATTCTTTTCTGTTTTAATTATGTATATGAGTATATTACTTATGTGTTTGTAACAAGTGCACCTGTGTCAGAAGAGGGCTTCAGATCCCCTGGAGTTGGAGTTACAGATGGTTGTTAGCCGCCATGTGGGTGCTGGGAATTGAACCCAGGTCTTCCGCAAGAGCAGAGTGCTCCTAACCACTGAGCCATCTCTCCAGCCCTTCCTGTGATACTCTTACCTAACTCAAGGAGATGGGTTTCTGGTGACTTAATACTTCAGATGAGCTCTACTTCCCTCACTGACTTGTCAGGTCCTCATCTTCTGTATGAACCAAGGTGCCCAGGGGACATGGCACATTTTCTGGGACTGTGGAGAAGGGGATACTAACACAGCAAGGCAACTTATGGGCCCTTGTAGGCCTAGCAGCAAAGCCTGGCCTTGGGTAAGTTGACCTCTGCTTCTATCTTCTGTTGGTCTTCTGTGGGGCTCTGGCTGGCAAAGGCACTCATGAGAACTGGAGGTTATATGTAGGCAAGAGGTATCCACTGTCTGGTGATGGGGCCTCCCTATTTAGACTTCCGTTTCTTGGCTCTGCTGTTTCCCTAAATATGGATCAGTTCCTTGATGAAATTAGCCATCTTGTTTCTGGGGAGACAGCCTTACTTTGCTGGGCTGGTGTGGACTTTGCACTTGGGTTGAGGATTTTTACATGTGATTTTTCCTGCAGAAGCTGTAAGTGTAGTTGGACCTGTTTGGCAGATTTCCACCTTGAATCCGGTGAGGTGATCCTTCCAGGTTCCTTTTCTGCCAGACACTTGACAGGTGTGTTGGCCTATTATCCTGAGGTCTTTCTGGGGCCTACTGGCCCAGTTTGGTTTCCTAGTGTGAAAGAGTTCAACAGAGACTTACAGGGACCTGATGTGAGATCTCTGTGAGGTCTCCTTTTCTGTGTCAAAATCTTCTGTTTCGGGGCTTATCATAACTCTCTTTAGGCTGGGTCAGACAGAAAGCTTTGGGAGGAAGTCAGCATTTTGCTATCTTCCTGAACTTCTGATAAGGATCATAGAAAGGGTCACGGGAGGAAGTCTATGGCATATTGAACAGTCCTGATACATACACTCTTTACTTGTATCAAGAAGGCAAGAGGCACCAGAAAATTGTTTTATTCTTGTGTTCTCATGGTTGGGCTTGGTGAGAGAATATAAAACTACTAAGTACAGTGGTCACTGCCAGACAACCCTGGACAGCTGTGTGAGCATTTCAGAAGCTTCTTCCAAAGAAGTGCCTGAGAAGATGTGACTGTCACTCCAGGAGTGTGGGTGACCCCCAAACAACTGCATCACTGTAGAGTCCCCCATAAGATCAAGTGTTTGAACACTTGGTCCAGAGTGGGTGGCGGTGTTTGAGAGAGGACATGGAACGTTTAGGAGGTATGGCCTTGCTGGAGGAAGCACGTCACTGGTGGCAGGCCTTGAGAGTACATAGCCTCACCAGCCTTCCAGTTCACTCTCTCTTCTTTGAGCTTGTGGCTGAAAATGTAAGTCGTCGGCTTCCTGCTTCTGCTGCCATGCCCGCCCATCATCATCCCTCTGGGACACTTCTGGACACTTATCTCTCTGGAACATTAAGCCCAAATAATCTGTTCCTTCCTTAAGTTGCCTCTGCTCATGGAATTCTACCACAGCAACAGAAAGCAACCAACACAGAGGCAGGCAAATCCTGGTGAAATCAAACCAGCCTGGAGTGACCTACAAAGCAAATTCAAGGTCAGCTGCTGTCTTTGATGCCTTCCTGTAATGTAAGCATTTGGGAGGTAGACTCGCAAGGGTCAGAAGCTTAAGGCCATTCTCAGCTACAGAATAAGTCTGAGGTCAGCCTGGGCTACATTAGACCATGTCTCAAAAAACAACAAAAGTTTTCATACCTTTTAAAAATATTGTATTACTAAAAATGCTGATGATTATCTGAGTTTTCAGATCTATAATCACCTCTACCAATTTTCAGTATTTCCAGCTGTTTCTGTTTTTTGCTGCTACTTAAGTTGGGGGGGGTATTTTTAAATATATGATCACATGTCAGTGTTTATAGTACACAGTGGAACTGTGATGTGGCAGTGTGACATCACAGCTGTTTCTGCCTTTCAAACGGGGCTCCAGGAACAGCGTCAAGGATTTACTATGTATTACTCCATGTCCTGATTCCCACTTACAATTCCCTGGTAGGTAGGTAATGGTATCCTGCCTTATAGTAGAGGAAGACTGAGGTTCAGAGAGACAGATTCACTTGCCAGGAGTCCCAAAGCCAAAGCTGCTAGAGCTGGAAGTGGATTCTGGCTCTTTGTGATGGTAAAAGTCTTTGTTCTTAGCAGCTTGGCAGGGTCTGATAAGCTGAGAGACAGTAATCAATTGTGCAGAGATATTTGATATTCTCCTCAGCATGAAGTTACCTTAAAAGACTCTGCTACAAAATATGCTTAGCTTGACTATAAAAGTCACATTGTCATTTTTCCCTTCTTTTCATTGTCTGGATAGTTTTTCTTAGTGGAGGGAAAGAGATCAGAAGCCCCCATTTACCATCATTTCCACAGTCCGATAGAAGAATAATAATGCATGTACCAAATTTAGACTGCAGAGTTTTGTTGTTTATCTTGTGGGAAGGGAGGGCTGGGGTTGTGTGCTGGCTGTACTTTCTTGGTTCCTGGTGAAGCAAAGAAACTGATGATTTTGCCCTGGAGGCCAGATCATTCTGCCCCACCTTCAGGTCCTCAGTTGATTCTTTGATGTCAAGTGGAAATATCTAAAGATTACTGAAAAAGTTAAAATCAAAAACCTGGACTCTTTAGGCATTACAGCATTGGATTCTGAGAGCCACAGATTGCAAAATGTCATCTTGAGGATACGTTTTCTTGAATGTTTGCCATGAACAGATACATTTAGCTTGATTTAGAACCATCTGTGGGGGCTGAGTTCAGGGGATGGGGAGAAGGTTTGAGGAACTGGGAGATTAAAGAAGATTCATGGAGCCACTCAAATGAGACATGCTTTATTTTCTCTGGGCAAGGGCACACGGGCTGCTGTGAGGACATGTGTCCTTGGTCCCAGGGAAGTTTTATAGGAAATCACACCAAGGTAACTTCTTGTCAAATTTGGTTATCTAACAGACTACACAACCATTTACTTTTGGGGACTCCAGACACCCAGTGTCAGTCATTTTGTGCTGACCTATAACTCTCCAGATGTTTAGCATTAGCTGTCTTGACTCAGTCCACAAATTCATATCAGAGTCATGTTATTTAAACATAAACAAGCCTGCAGGGCTTTGATTCCCTTCATTCCAATCCCTTTAAACACCAGGCCCTTTATTAGAATGGGCCCATCTGGATACTCTTGGGACACATAATCCGCATCAACAATATTGGGAACAACATATGAACAATAACCAGATTATACCTCCTAAGGTTAGAATGGTCCATTTTATGCTAGTGGAAATGCTATCCCACAGCTGCAGCTTCTAAATCTACAAGAGAATTAGAGGTTAGCGTAATATCAACAAAGTGATGCAAAGTAACCATCTTGGGTCAATGCTAGGATGCCAAGCTCTGGGTCACCAAGCCATGACAAGTGGTGAGGCTACACAAGCATCCCTGGGCCAGCATGACTTAAGAAATATCCACTATAGACTTCCCCAGGTGAAGAAAAATTGTTCTTGGTCCACTACATAGTGGACCAGCTTAGGGTCAATTAGTTCATGAGGCCCATCATGGATGGCACAGCATGTCCACATTCATAGCCACTCTTGAGGCTTTATCTGGTTTCTGCACCAGTCACACATAAGTGTTCTGGGGGCCTCACAGTCCTTACTCACAGTCTGACCTCATCAGCAGTCATTTGGAGACTTGCCAGGCCTCTAGAAATCCACCCTTAGAATATATTCAGCTACTAGAGACACACACTGTATACAGCCAGGGGGCCAGACAGCCAATATCCCAAATCACAGTTACTGGCTTGTCCTTGATTCTGAGTCCACCATAGCAATCTATGTACACAAGGGCCCAGGAAACAGATCCAGGTTTCCATGAACTAAAGTACAGTGAGCTCCAGTATCATCAAGGGCCAACTCTCTGTGTGCATTGGTGGGGAAGCAGTGCATAGTATATTGAACATGAGTCCCCTGGCCTTCCAGAGTTCTAATTGGGCAATTGGGCAACTGGGCCCAATCTCTAGCCCAAAATAATAAGGCCACATAGGACAGGTGCCAGAAAATCATGGAAATGCACCTCATGACTCCTTCTGGCCTGAACTGCATGTCCATTTCCTTAGAGAAACTCCTGGTACCAGAGTGGGCTTCGACTGGTTCCACAGGACTAACAGCATTTGGCTGGCAATCTATCTTCTCCTTCCGGATTCCAGCCAGAATGAGATCTGCCCACATCTGGGCACACAAAACTCACTCTGTACCTAGCACATTTCCAACTCTCAGCCTATCTGCATAGAGTACATGTAAGAATTTTTACTTATTGTCTCTGACAACTCAGCATCACCGTACACAAGATGAATACCAGCTGTGATCCCGCTCATTACCAAGTGTTCTCCATGAATCTGTGCTCTTAATACCTGTAAGGACTGCCTTTGAAAGGCCTGGGTGGTGATGGAAGCCAGCTTTTCCATTTCCTCCACAGTTAAGAAGACACTATCTCACCTTCATTTAGAAGTGCAGCAACCGGGCAGGGGCCTGCACTCTGTACCACTTCCTCCTTGCAGAGCTCTGTCATAGCTTAGGGAGCTTAGGTATGCTTTGTAGCTGTTCCCTGCCCTTAGGCCTGACCATTTTGACCCAGGGGCTGCTCTGCTCTCCGTCTTCTGAATTTCCAGCCCAGCACTCAACAGCAGATGGAGCATTTCCTCACACTCTGCCTGTTGGATAGAGTGGCCTTCATGGAGCTCATGCTCCAAATCACATACCTGAGATTTTAGCTCCTCCTATATGGCATCCAGCTCACACACCTTGGGCTTCCCACTTCATGGTGTCATCAGGATCAGCCTTCAGTACAGTTGGGAACAGCCAGTCTATCTTTCCATCCATTATCCGTTCCTTTCCTGCCAAAGCATCAGCTAGGACCACCAGAGATATTTTTCTAAGGATGCAGGGATTCCACCCACCTCATCCCATGTTTCTGCTGAGACAGAATCTTCCAACTATGCCAAATGTGGAGGCCAAGTTCAGGTTCAGAATTGGGGACCCGAGGAGCCGAGAGATTAAAGATTCATGGAGCCACTGGAAAATGAAACATGCTTTCTCCAAGAGAAGGTACATAGGCTGTGGCTAGGCAGATGAGAGTGTGTGTGCCCTTGGTCCCAAAGAGTTTTTCTACGAAATCACACAAAAGTGGCTTCTTGCCAAAAATCGTTATATAACAGGTTATACCACTGTTTATTTTTTGGGTCCCCAGATATCCTACCACTCTTTTTTTCCTGATCTACCATAGTCACCAGATGTCTAGCACTTGCCATTTTGGCCCATGCCAAAAATCTGTATGAGCATCAAGTTGTCTAAACATAAACAGGGCATTTTGGTCTTGATTCTTTACATCATCCCTTAACGCACTTCCTGAAATAGTTCTTCCCAAACTGTACGGGACTAAATCCGTGGTAAGCAGACAGGGTCTCTAAAGATGACATACTTCCTGCTGCTTGTTGGTCCAGCAGGAAGGTCATTTTTTTTAACTCCAACAAGGCCACTTCATCTCACCTGCTCAGAGTCACGTAGCCCTGGACATACCTTATTTTGTAACCTGACCTATCTACACCCACTTTTTGGGTTCAATTGACCAATCCAAAATTAGGGGAGAGGAAACAACTAAGACTCTTAAAACCCGGGCCCTTCCCGTGGGACATGGGATTTTGGTTTCTATATTCCACTAACCAACTGTGGAGTGCTTTCTCTGTCTCTCTCTGTCTCTATCTCTCTCTGTCTCTCTCTCTGTCTCTCTCTCATTATTTTTCAACAAAAGTTTGTTCACTTCTTGTTCTCTGCTGGTCTTGGATTTTTCTGCCTTTTCATTCAAACCCAACCTTACCCCTAGACTGAGAACATGGCCACCAGACTATCCAGGAATATTTCCTGGACAGGTTTTTCTTACTCTCTCTAGGAAAAAAAATGTCCAATTCTGGATATCTTCCCTTCTTCTGTAGCCCCAAAAGCAAGAGGATACAATTACCCAGGATTCAGTGGTGAAAACATTGATTATCCTTTCTTCAATGAATTTTTCTTGGTCTTGGTCCCATTGGTCCAGAAGCACTCTGCCTAATTTTAATTTTAAGGAGTATTTATTAAATGCTTGCTGTGAGCCATGATTTGTTGAATTATCCCAAAGACCTAAAAAGATGAGCGCAATTTTTGAACTGTTTTCTAGGTAGAAATGTTGAGGCACAGTGGTGTCCAAGACTTTATTCTTAGAGAACCTTTGAATTATGTCTTTAAAACCTCTAACAGTGCTATGAGTCCTTTCCTGCACTGATTGGGCTCTTGAGTATGTGCAAGATCTATTCTAAGAGCTTTCCATGCGGTTACTCTCAAGCCCTAAACAGCCTGTTAAGGTATTTGCTATGCCCCTCGTAGATTCTGGATACTAACTTCTTGCATGTATAAGTTGCAAATATTTTTTCCTGTTCTATACATTGTCTCTTAGCTGTGTTGATGGCTTGCTAAGAAAAGTAGCAAATAAGTTTGAGGCTACCCCATGTGTTCATTTTTGTTTTGTTTCCCGTTCCTTTGGGGTCATATTCAAACAATCATTGCTCAGGTCATTGTCATGAAGACTTTTCTTCTAGTAGTTTTATAGTAGATTTTTTAGTTCAATTTGAGTTGTTATTTGGAACTGGTAAAAGGTAGCAGTCTAGATCCTATCTTCAATATATGAATATACAGCTTCCCCAGTACATTTGGTACAATGTTATAATTAGAGGAATGAGTTTTAGCATTTTGTGGACAGTAATGGGACTGTAGTTAATAATAATACATAGCATATATTTTAAAAAATATTTTATTTTTTATGTGTATGTGTGTTGCCAGCATGTAAGTGCACACATGTTGTGCAATGTCCGAGGAGGTCAGAAGACAGCATCCGATCCCCTGGAACTGGAGTTACAGGCAGTTGGTGGGAATTGAACCTGAGTCCTCGCAAAAGCAGCCAGTGCTCTTAACCTGTGAGTATCTCTCCAGCCCTGCATAGTATATCTTAAAATAGGTGGAAAATGTAGTTTTGAGTGTGCCTACCCTAAAGAAATAATAAAGATTAAGGTGATAGATGGGCTAAGTGCACTTAATTACCATCCAATATATATGTGAATAAACACTACACTGTACCCCTACATATGCACAATCATTATGCTTCAACAAATTTAAAATAAGACAAAAAGGAAGCTCGATTGTTATCATACAATGAAGATGACGAAGACTTGAAGACTCAGCTCACTTTCCTCTGGCTTTTACCAATACCCATCTCCAAGACCATAGTGTGTTTCTTGCATGCTATCACACAGCCTAGGATGCAGAACTCATGCCCCAAAGGAGCATGGTCCTCCTCTCACTACTTGCTCCGTAGGAAGGTGAGGTCCTGTGAGTGATTCCTGGTCCATGTGAAATGTGTCCTGCTATCAGTAAGTACCTGATGAGCCTCCCCCTGCCTCCTTACATCACCACAGGCAGATAATCCAAGCCCAGGTCTCCAGCTTCAGAAATGTACTCTATAGAGCTCCAAGCATTCTTCATCTCAGGTTACTGGATTGGTCTCTGATCCTGTGTCTCTTTGCCCATGTATCATTTTCCATCTTCCTCTCTGGAGCTGGACTGGCTTGGAAATCACTCCAAACCCAGGCTGATCTCAGACTCACAGATCTCCTCTTGCCTCAGCTTTGCAAATGGTAGGATTGGAGTCACATGCCACCAGCTCTTTCCTTCTTTTCTTACATCTTTCAATAATAACCTTAAATATCAATGGACTGATCTCCCCAGTCAAAAGACACAGGCTAAGCGAATGGATTAAGAAACAAAATCCATCTTTGCTGTCTGCAAGAAACCCATCTCACCTTCACGGACAGGCACTAGCTTAAGGTAAAAGGATGGAAAAGAATATTCCATGAAAATGGCACTAAGAAACAAGCAGGGGTTACAATTGTAATATCTGACAAAATAGACTTCAAAGTGAAACTAATCAGAAGAAATAAGGAGGGTCACTTCATTCTGATCAAAGGAACAGCTAACCAAGAAGCTATTACAATCCT
>NW_008338788.1:199575-202128 GCF_000622305.1 Nannospalax galili | reverse complement strand
CAGGTCAACTGGACAAAGAATAAACAGAGAGATGTCTGAATTAAATGATACCATACATCAAATGGACCTAACAGACATCATTCAAATATTCCATCCAAGCACCAAAGAATACACATTCTACTCAGCACCCCATGGAACTTTTTCAAAAATTGATCACATACTGGGCCACAAAACAAACCTCAACAAATACAAAAAAAAATCTAAATAATCCGATGCATTCTATCAGACCACAATGGAATAAAGCTCAGAATCAACACAGGACAAAGCCCTAGTCACTATGCAAACTCGTGGTGATTAACCAACACACTACTAAACAATGAGTGGGTCAAAGGAGAAATTAAGAAAGAAATAAAAGTATTCCTGGAATTCAATGAAAAGGACAATACACACAACATAACCTCTGGGACACTTTAAAAGCAGTCCTAAGAGGGAAATTTATAGCTCTAAGTGCCTACATTAAAAAATTAGAAAGAGCCCAAATAAATGACCTAACACTACAACTCAAGACCCTGGAAAGGCAAGAACAAATGAAACCCAAACCCAGCAGGAGAGAAGAAATAACAAAAATCGGAGTAGAAATTAATGAAATAGAAACAAAGAAAACAATACAGAGAAAAGCTAAACAAGATAGACCCTTAGCCCAGTTAACCAAAAGAAAGAGCAAATCTAAACCAACAAAATCAGATATGAAAGGGGAAATATCACAACAGACACCCAAAAGATCCAAACCATTATAAGGGAATATTTTAAAAACCTATATGCTAAACCTAATTACTAAAACCTACTTACTAAATCTGAAAATCTAAAAGAAATGGATGGATATCTAAACTCATGGGAGCCAACAAAGTTAAACGAAGAAGAGATCAACAGTTTAAACAGACCTCTAACATATGAGGAAGTTGAAATAATAATACAAAACCTCTCAACTAAATAAAAGCCCAGGCCCAGATGGATTTACAGAAAATTCTATCAGACATTTAAAGAAGACCTCTAATCAATACTAAATTATTCAAAAAGATAGAAACAGAGGGAAAACTCCCAAATTCATTCTATGAAGCCAGCATCACTCTAATACCCAAACCAGGTAAAGACACAACCAAAAAAGAAAACTATACACCCATATCCTTAATGAAAATAGATGCAAAAATTCTCAACAAAATATTCGCAAACCGCATACAGATACACATCAAAAAGATCATTCGCCATGATCCAGTAGACTTTATCCCAGAGATGCAGGGATGGTTTAATATATGTAAGTCAATAAACGTCATTAATTATATAAATGGACTCAAAGACAAAAACACATTGTCATCTCAATAGATGCAGAAAACGCTTTTGACAAAATTCAGCATGCATTTATGTTCAAAGTCCTACAGAGACTTGGACTGGAGGGAACATACCTCAACATAATTAAAGCCATATACAACAAACCCACAGCCAACATCATTCTAAATGGAGAAAAACTGGAGGAAAGGTATGGAAACTAAAAGTGGAGTTTGGGTGACATCTTCTGGCAAACAGGTCTTCCTGCAGCTGTGCTGATGGAGTGAGAAGATGCACAGCAAGCCTAGCCCGCCACTTGGAGGAAGTCCTTGGTTACTTCCCTAAAAAGACCAGCTGAGCCGGAGGCATCCTATGCCTGAAGGCAGAGTTCAAGGCCAGCCTGGTCTACATAGCTAGTTCCAGCCCAGCTGGGGCTGTTGGGAGACCATGTCTCAAAAAGACAAAAAAAAAAAATCTTGGAATAAATCTGACCAAAGACACTAAAGATCTCTACAATGAAAATTTTAAATTCTTAAAAGAAAGAGATTGAGGAAGATACCAGGAGATGGAAGGATCTCCCATGTTCATGGATTGGAAGAATTAATATTGTGAAAATGACAGTCCTACCGAAAGCAATATATAGATTCAATGCAATGCCAATCAAAATCCCCATGATATACTTCACAGAATTAGAAAAAAAAATCATCCTTAAATTCATATGGAGGCGAAAAAGACCCCAGATAGCAAAAGCAACGCTAAGCACAAAGAGCAACACTAGGGATTACTCTATACCAGATCTCAAAGTATACTACAGAGCTATAGTCATACAAACAGCATGCTATCTCAAAGTATACTACAGAGCTATAGTCTTAAAAACAGCATGGTACTGGTATAAAAATAGACACATAGGTAAATGGAACATTATTGAAGATCCAAATCTGAGTCCATGCAATTTCAGCCTCCTGATATTTGACAAATGTGCCAAGAACACACAATGGAGGAAAGACAGCATCTTCAATAAATGGTGCTGGCAAAACTGGATCTCCACCTATAAAAGAATGAAACTAAACCCCTATCTTTCACGTTGCACAAAAGTCAATTCCAAATGGATCAAAGACCTCAATGTAAAGCCTGAAACTCTGCAACTGTTAGAAGAAAAAATTGGCAAAAACCTAAAAGATATAGGTGTAGGAAATGATTTTCTAAACCGGACACCAATAGCCCAGGAAACAAGGGCAAGAATTAACAAGTGGGACCTCATTAAACTAAAAAGCTTCTGTACATCAAAGG
>NW_008338788.1:197217-199501 GCF_000622305.1 Nannospalax galili | reverse complement strand
CCAGTGACACATTTGACAGAGGTTTAACATCCAGAATATATAAAGAACTCAAAAAACAAAGAATCGAGAAACCAAATGACCCAGTTAAAAGATGGAAGAAAGAACGATGACTAAGAAACATCTCAAAAAGTGTTCAACATTGTTAGTAATAGGGGAATGCAAATTAAAACCACCCTAAGGTATCACCTTACCCTAATCAGACTGGCTAGGATCAAGAGAACAAATGGTACCAAATGCTGGTGAGGATGTGGAGAAAGGGGAACCCTCATCCCCTGCTGGTGGGATTGAAAACTTGTGCAACCCCTGTGGAAAACAGCGTGGCGAACTCTTAAAAAACTAAAAATGAACCTACCATATGACCCAGTTATACCACTCCTTGACATATACCCAAAGGACTCATCCTATTATAGAAATATTTGTACAACCATGTTTGTTGCTGCTCTTTTCACAATAGCTAAGAGAAGCAACCTAAGTGTCCGTCAACTGATGAATGATTAACAAAAATGTGGTATATTTACACAATGGAATTCTATTCATCAGTAAAGAAAGATGAAATAATGAAATTTGCAGGTAAATGGGTGGATCTAGAAACCGTTATACTAAGTGAAGTAACACAGACTCATAAAAACAACGTATGTTCTCCCTCATATGTGGATCCTGGCATCAAATTCTTTTAAATTCCAGGTCCTTTTAGTCAGATGATGCTATACAGCAGTCCCTTCTGCATAAAATAACTACCATCATCACGACTTCAGCTTAGCCTGATTGCTAAACATCGCCACAATTAGGCTTGTTGATGGTTGTGTTCCTTCAATAAAGGAGAGCTAAGCAGGGTTATTGGACCCTCATGGGAGTATCCAGCCACTCTTCCCAGCCAACTGTATGTAATTTGACCCTAATCACACATGGCCTCCTGGATTTTGGGAGGGCTAATGTATACAATATGGGGAAGGCTAGGAAAAGAAGACATGATCCATACTAGGCAAAGGCTTTCCAGTGTGCATACCCTCAGGTCATACATACCTCAGCAACCCCTCAGTTATCTCTGTAAGTAAGCTCAGTTAATTCATTGGTTCCCCAGTAAAACTTTAATCAAACATTGGTTTGACACTAGAAACTTGAAAGGGAATAAGCATTGCTTGGCATGCGCAGGAAAAGAAATCTCACAACAGATGGAAAACTTATTTGTTAATGCTATTATGTCTCATAATTATTTTTTAAAAAAAAGAAAATGAGAATGTAAAAGATGTTAAAAGGATATGGTATTGGAGATACCCATCAAAATAGACAGAAAAATTCAAAAAGCCTAAGCAAGTGATGAAGGTCTGTTTAGGTTTGTTATGGTATATAAAGGCTAAGAAAAATAATATACACATAATCTTAAAATTCCTAAGGTCATATTTTAGGCAACAAGTTGGAGAAACAAAATATATATCTACTCAAGGTTTATCTGAGAATATTTGTTTTTTTACCCAATCTTCATTTACATAGCACATGATAATTAAAACTACCAGATTGGTGGAACTAACCTTATTGGATGTTCAACAGCCATAGTGTGAGGCCTATACTAATGTGGTCAGAGGGACTTATAGGACAGTTATTGCCCCTTGCACACCAGGGGATTATGGAAAATCTCTCAAAATGTCCAGTAACTGTGGTGACTCACGTGTCCTCCTGTTCAAGGAGGACATGGAGACCCCACAAGCTGAAACTGAAGCAGTGTCCCATCTACAAAGAAGAGGGTGAACTCAAAGGTATGATCTCCTCCATGCTTCCAAGTGAAGCCAGACATGGTCGAGCAGGACTTTGACCTATCTTCACATAGATGGAACTGGTAAAAGAAAGGAATCAGGAACTCTCCCAAGCCCATGTGACCTCTGAGGAACAGATCCTCAAATGACTTTAAGTGTAAAATAAATTGATTTATTTGAGCCAATTGTGTGGTCTTAGACACCCAAAAGGAAAGTATAACCAAAGAATAAAGTCATCAGTGTATTTCTTTAAGAGTTCAAGGAATTACACTTCCCAGACATTAGGCCTAAGTCTATATAAAAAGTTATTTACACAGCTATTTCTCATTGATGATTTTGTTCCTAACCAGAAAGTGCTGCTCAGATATAAGACTTCAAATCTTGTTCTTCAATACTGTAGTTCCCACCTGTAGCTAAGGGAGACAATCAGCTATTGCTCTAAAATGACACAAAAATTTGTTTTCTCCCCCTATCTAGAAGCCTTTGAGAGGGAACTGACACTGATTCTAAGTACTCCCACAGCTATCAAAATA
>NW_008338788.1:190745-191198 GCF_000622305.1 Nannospalax galili | reverse complement strand
CAGACCCCAATTCTATCCAAAGGAATATTGACAATAGATTGCCGTAGATGAGGAACAGCTGATCCTCCTGGAACAGGGACCTCTGGCTGACTAGATTTACCAGAAGGGCAGATAGGGGGGAATTGATCGGGATGCTGACAGCACAGTGGGCAGTGGCAGCGATGGCAGAGTATGGAGGCTCTAGTGGGAGAGGAAGGCTGTCTACCTGATGAGTTTGTATACATGCTCAGATGCCGAGGAGCTCAGAAGGTGGGCGACTACGACCAGCAATAGTCATGTATATAGAGATTAGAAATGCATGTGAAAACGTCTCAATGTCAATATCTTTGGAATGAATTCTTCTGTATGGAAAAAAAAAATTTAAAAAAAAATAATGATTAAAAAACAATAATTAGTAGATGTGAAAAACATTACCATTGAAATCTACCTGATGACTTTATATCCATGCTCAGA
>NW_008338788.1:168658-190071 GCF_000622305.1 Nannospalax galili | reverse complement strand
TCTTAGAAGGAATTGGTCTGGAGTGGCTAGAATCTGTGTCATTTCCCTCTCAAAGGCTTCTAGAGAGGGGGAGAAAACAAATCTGCCCATCATTTTAGAACAGCAGTGTGTTGTCTCCTTTAGCTACAGGTGGGCACTACAGTATTGCAGACCAAGATTTGAAATCTGACATCTGAGCAGCACTTTCTGATAAGGAACAAAATCATCAATGAGAAATAATTGTTTAAATAACTTTTTATATGGACTTAAGCTTAATGTCTGAGAAGTATAATCCCTTGAACTCTTAAAGAAATACACTGTTGACTTTACTCTTTGGTTATACTTTCTTTTTGGGTGTTTAATACCATATAGTTGGCCCAAATAAGTCAATTTATTTTTACACTTAAGATCCTTTGATGAACTGTTTCTCAGGGGTCACATGAGGAGGGAGGAGCCCCTGGCTCATGTATTTACCAGTCCCATCGGTGTGAAGATAAGTCAAAGGTCCTGCTCAACCATGGTTGGCTTCACTTGGAAGCATGGATGAGATATATCCTCTGAGTTGACCCTCCTCTTTGTAGACTGGACACTGTTTCAAGTCCATCTCGTGGGGTCTCCATGGCCTCCCTGAAGAAGAGGACAGGTGACTCTCCACAGTTACTGGACATTTTGAGATAGGTATAGAATATGGGAAAGGATAGGAAGTGAAGGTATGACTCGTGCTGGATAAAGGGTTTACAATGTGCATACCCTCAGGTCATACATACACCTCAGCAACCCCTCAGTTATCTAGGTAAGTAAGCTCAGTAAATTCACTGGTTCCCCATTAAAACTTTAATCAAACATTGGCTCGACATTACAACCTTGAAAGGGAATAAGCATTGCTTAGCATCCCCAAGAAAAGCAGTCTCACAACAGACGGAAAATTTATTTGTTAATGCTATTATGTCTCATAATTAATTAAAAGAAAATGAGAATGTAAAAGATGTTAAAAGGATATGGTATTGGAGATATTTTCCAAAATAAACAGATAAAATGAGAAAGCCTAAGCAACCGATAAAGGTCTGTTAAGGTGTGTTATGATATATAAAGGATGAGACAAAAATAATATACACATAATCTTAAAATGTCTATGGTCATAGTTTAGTGTTCAAGGGATTACACTTCCCAGACATTAGGCTTAAGTCTATATAAAAAGTTATTTAGACAATTATTTCTCATTGATGATTTTGCTCCTAACCAGAAAGTGCTGCTCAGATATAAGACTTCAAATATTGGTTTCCAGTACTGTAGTGCCCACGTGTAGCTAAGGGACACAATCAACTATTGTTCTAAAATGATGGGTAAATTTCTCTATCTAGAAGCCTTTGAGAGGGAACTGACACTGATTCTAACCACTCCAACAGCTATCAAAATACCTGAAAGCAAATCCTGAATCCATCACTCTAGAGTCCAGCCTTGGAAGACAAAAGAAAAATGAGGAGGCACCCAATAGAGGGATGCTTTGGAAGCCCTTGTCAAGAAATTCCAATGGACTCTCATATGAACATTTGTAATTTGCCCTGTTCTGGCTTTTTTCTAGTTCCCTGTCTAGAACTTGTAATGCCAATTACTCTTGCCTTTCCTTCTCCTTCACATCTCCCATTCATGATTCAAAGACTTTCTTTTCCTCCTTGAGATGAGTTATGGAATTTGGGAGTCTTTTAGATAGACCCACAGAAGGGGTACTCCAATTGCCTTACCCTGCATCCCGGTTCCACGCGGAAGAAGCCAGAGCGGTCTGCGTCCAGATTCCCTATCAGCAATTTGGGTAGCCTCTTCAGAGGATGGTGTGATAAGAATAGGAGGTAATTGGCTAGGAAGTTAGGGTACAAAGACCCCAAAGAAAAGTAGTGAGTTTCTTGGCTAAAACACAATACCCTTGGGCCTCTTAGCAACTGTGCTGGATAGCTTTAGTGTCAACTTGACACACCTGGGTTGAGGGAGCCTCAGTTGGGGAATTTCCTTCATTGGACGGGCCTGTGGCCCTGTCCATGGGGCACCTTCTTAATTGTTGAGTGATGTGGGAGTGCCCAGCCCACTGTGGGTGGTACCACCTCTGGGCAGGTGGGCCTGTGTTCCATAAGAAATCAGGCTAAGTAGGGGCCAGAGAAGCAAGCCAGGAAGCAGAGTTCTCCATGGGCTGTGCTCCAGCTCCTGCCTCCAGGTTCCTGCCCTTGGACTGCCTGATGAACTGTGACCTGGGAGATGTAAGACAAATAAACCCTTTCCTCCCCAAGTTGGTAGTGGTCAGAGTGTTTTGTCACAGCAATGGAGAAACAAACTAGGACAGCAACCTACTCTGTTCCAAAGCCCCAAAAGTGCTGAAACTATTTGGAAGCTTTTATCTAATGCTTAAAAGATTTTAGGGTTATCTCTTCAGATGAAGGAAATGTTAGAGTAGCCAAAAGCCCCATAAAAAAATAAATAAAAGAAGAAAAAAATATTTATTATTATTGTGGGGGTGCAGGCCAGGTGCACGTGTGGCTCTCAGAGGACAGCTTTGTGGAATCAGTTCTTTCCACTTTTATGTGAGTTTCAAGGATGGAATTCAGGTCATCAGGCTTGTGTAATACCTACTGAACCCTCTCACTGGCCCTCTCTTTTCCATCTTTGCTATGTCCTGCGTGGCTGTGTGGTAGTGGATGCAGAAGAGGGACACTGTGTTATATCATATCAATACATGAGCCATCTTAATATGAAAGAAAACTGGGGACCAGGAGGCTCCCTGTTCCACAGAAAAAAAAAAGAGCTCCAAGTCTAACTTCAAAGGTTTTTATTAGCATGGATAAGGTACTCTAAGTAAGTATTCTGGAACAAATTGTACACAGCTCAAAGGACTCTTCAGGAGCTCAGGAAACTAGTAACAAAATGTGAACCATTTACAAGGTCTAGAGCAAATGTTCACATAACAGTGTAAATAAGGAATAGATTTCTATCAAATCTAAACATAAGGGCACTGCACTTCAGAACCTGCATGCATGTCCATCTGGCTTTGCCATCATAGACACTTGACTGGTGGTGACTTTGCACATAGCCAAGCCTGTTCTGGGAAGAGTTCAAACAGGGCAGTGATCTTCCACGATAAATGTTAGTTTATTTGGATTTCTCCCCATCTAAGTTTGTTTTATTTTAGGGGGAGGGAGGGACGGAGGGAAGGAGGGAGGGAAGTGGGGAAAAGGGGAGCTCCATCCACTTCTATCTTTTCTCTGTGCTGTCATCACTGTCTTAACCACGGTGCCACTAAAATTTTATTCTGACTTCACTTTCCTTTTCTTTGGGTTTTCTTTTGGTTTGGGGATGTGTATTATAGTCATCCCTGACTCCTGAAAAATTCCTGTTATACATGTGCTTTCTGGACTCTGTTTGGATGTCACTCTGGGACTGTTTCTAGCACACCTCCTTTCTCTTGGTCTCTTTCATCTTGTCCCTATCCCCCTCACATGACAGCTCCCATAACCCACCCCTCCCCATGTCTCTCGGCTTTCAGGTTGTTCTGGTTTGTTTTTCTGTTCCTTTGAGAAACTCCATGACCCAAAGTGGGGGCATGCTGGGCAAACAGCTTATTTGACTTACACTGCCAGGTCACAAGTACAGCACTGAGAGAAATCAGGGCCGAAACTGAAGCAGGAAGTAAGGTGGAAATCATGGTGGAAAGCTGCTTACTGGCTTGCTCCCTCTGGCTCATGCTAAGGCAGCTATCTTATAGAACCCAGGACATTACCCCAACTGAGACTCTTTCGGATGACTCTTGGCAGTGTGGTGCAGACACCTGAAGCTAACTAGGAGACAAGTGTCTGCAATCATTACTCTTTAGTTTTCTTCTACTTTTGAGTCCAAGTGTCCATCCTATACTCTGATTCCAACCTACAGGAGGGATGGTGGGGATGCTGGATGGAGGATACTTTCTCTCTCCATTCTTGTCAAAACAGGAAGACAAGATCTCAACTGCTACTATGCATATACCTCCCTCCTCACCTCCCAAGCACAGCATAGATAAAAGATTGTACTTGAATGGTGTGTGTGTGTGTGTGTGTGTGTGTGTGTGTGTGTGTGTGTGTTTGGGAGGATCATAATGAAAAGGAGAAGCAAAACAACAGTGAGTAGCCTAGAGTTGGGTCTCTACCCAAATAAAGAAATCCTGGCAGCAGATCTAAGACATGGGAAGTAGTGTCCTATGAGTCACTGAATCTGCCTAGAATTCCCACCACTTCTGGAAAGGAAAGCTCAGCCAGCTAAACCTTAATTGTTCTCTCCTCTGTGTCAAGTTATCACCATGCAATGCAGACTGGCCTTAAACATCAGGTTCTCCCAGCTTAGCCACCTTGGTGCCACTGAGTGTCAAGCACGCGCCACCGCACCTGACTCCAGCTCTGTTCTCAGAACCTTCAGGTTCCGAAGGAATCAACTTCCAAATTTGAGAATCAGACACATGAGAAAAGTATCCGATTTTGTGTGATTATATGAATAGCACAACAGCCTGGGATTGTGTTTCAGTACAGGAAAGGAGATTTGTAAACATTTGGTATTAAAATATCTGCGAACAACTTCTTTAGAGTGTAAAGGAGAGTAATTGCTAGACTGGGTCCTATCCACAGATTGGGCTTCAGAGTTAGTCTCTACATCTCAGACAATGAATCACAAAGTTCTGATAAATCAGCATAAGTAATTTGGTAAGCTTTCACCATTATTCAATATCTTGAGTAGAAAAGAACTTGTATAAAATCTGATATACTTGATCCAGCCTACCTAGGTAGTTAGAGCCTGCCCACTCAGTTCCCAACTTCCTGCATTGAGACTAGGCCCCGTTTCACTGCCTAAGAGCTCCCTGCTAGCCTGGGAAATTAGTCAGATCCCACCCACTTGGTTGCCATTGCTGTGCATTGGGACCAGTCCCATTCCCATTATTCCAGGGCCCACATTTACCCTGTTTAGCTAGTCAGAACCCACCCACTTGGTCCCATCATCCCCTCTTGGAATTAGGACTCTTTGCTCTGTCCAGAGAGCTCATGACTAGCCTGTCAAAACTAGCCATCCTTTGATTTCAGGTCTTAGCCCATTCATGCATTTGGAGAGCTTCCTACTACTCTGCCTGGAACCATCCAATAAAAAAATCAAAAGTGAGACCCCGAAGCACAGACCAACTATTCATAACTGATGAGGAAGCAGCCAAGTTACAATAACAATAAAAACAAACTACAAGTTCATAGCAGGCACACAGCCAACAAAAGAAGACGCTCGGGTCACAAGGCAGAAACACAAATAATGATAAAAACCAAAGCTACACGATCCCACCAAATCCCACGAGTCCTATAGAAGTGTTCTACAATGAGAACTACCTAGAGAAGCCCCAGGACACAGAGCTTAAAAGTGTACTCATAAACATCATCAAAGAATCCAAGCATTTTAGAGAACACAGAAACAACTCAGAGGATAGAAATAAACTCCTGTCTGAAGCTCAAGAAAGTATAAATAAACAGCTGAATGGAATGAAAATGATAACTCAGGATTTGAAAAGTGAGTTCATGAGAGAGAGAGAAGTCATGACGAAAACGCACGCTGAAATGAAGATGGAAATGAAAAGCTCAGTAAGTCGCTTTGAAACCACAGGAGAAAGCCGCACCAGCAGAGTAAATTAAATGGAAAACAGAATGCCAAAACTAGAGGACAAAGCTGGAGAGCTGGACTGCTCAGGCAAAGACTGTGAAAAATTTAAAACAAAAAGAAAGGAACGTGCAGGAAATATGGAACACAGCGAAAACAAATCCACACATTACAGCGTAGAACAAGGAGAAGAAGCTCAAGTCAAAGGAACTGACCAGATCTTCAGCAGGATTATAAAAGAAAACTTCCCTAAATTAAGGAAAGACACATAGACACAGATACAAGAAGCAAACAGAACATCAAAAAGAAAAAAAAGTAAAAGAAAAAGCTCCCCATGACATATCATAGTAAAAATTAAATGTACAAAATAAAGAGAGGGCATTGAAAGCTGCAAGAGAAAAACAAGTTACAATCGAGGAAAACCAACCAGAATTAGAGCTGACTTCTCAATGCAAATATCAATCTAGAAGAGCTTTGAGCGAAGTATTCCAAGTTCCAAATGAGAACAGATGCCAACACAGAATACTTTACCAGCAAAACTGTCTATAATAGTTGAAGGAGAAAGAAAAATATTCCATAATACAAACAGGTGAAAAGAATTCATGTCCACCAAACCAGCCCTAGAGAGATTACTCAAAGCAATGCAAAGGACCAAAGAAAGAGACGACCGTATCCAAGAGACTACAGGAAAGAAACAGATGAAGATATAATTATGGAAACACAAAAATAAGACCAAGAACACAAACAGAAAGTAAAATGACAGTAACTAATACCCATTTTTCAATAACAACTTTAAATAACAATGGTCTCAACAACTCAGCCAAAAAACACAGGTTAGCTGAACATATAAAGAAAGAAAATCCATCTTTTTGTTGTCTTTAAAAACTCATCTTACCTTCAAAACTCATCTACTGCCTTAGAGAGAAAGGATAGAAAATATATTCTAAGCACGTGGCACTAAGAAGCAAGCAGGCAATTACACAGGCTATTGTCACAGCCTTTAACTGCCTCCCAGAACTTAAAGGTAAGACCCTACTGCTGAAGGCTGAACATACTTCAGACACAGGATTTGGAGCACTGGAGCTGGGACTGACCTGGAAGCCACATCCCCTGAAGGCTGGCTCTCATAGCTTTGGAAAGCACTATGCAAGGGGCTAAGGGAGAGCATCAATTGACCTTCAAGGCCAAATAACCCCGTCAATGACTTGAACAGCATACAACATTGGTGCAGTAGTGGCACTTTTATCTTGGGGGTAATCAACAGCTACCTAATTGGACCTAAAGCCCACTCAGTGGGAGGAAACTGATGTGTGGTAATATAAACATAGCCAAATACACATAGTTGTAGAGGTCATAGATTTTAGAGAAAACCCCAAAACTGTCACATCCCTAGACTAATGTAATTTCTTACTATATGCAAAATATGTAGCTTATATTTACAGACAAATATCCCTGTCACCACTCATCAAAGAAGCTTCTTTTGAACTGGACAGAGACTATTACAGAGTTCCACAACTGGTCACACACAGACACTGTCTGTGAATTGCCCAAGTCAAAGTGGCACATCTACAATGCAACCTTTACACCTAAGGCTCATGGAACAGAGAACAGGGGGTAAAGAAGACAATAATGAATATCTCAGTTCTCAGTAATGAAGCTCCCTCATTCAACAGAGGGCCAGGAACACAAAAGGTCACAAACAGCTGAAGTGTAGACACTAAAAGTCTAAAGAATGAGGGTCCTTGGACAGGACTCCTATATTAAACTACAGTCACCCAAAGTTCGGGGACCATCGCAGAAGAGGGGCAGAAAGATTGTAAGAGCCAGGGAGGAGGTGCATGAACATGTGGAAATAGAGTCCTATAAGCTCCTGAGACCCTGCTCATATGAATCTACAGCAATGGTGTCAGCATGCACAGGACTCATGCAAACTCAAACAGACAAAAACCCAGCAGAGAACAGGGGGAATGGATAGCAGACCCCAAATTTAGCTGAAGAAATATTGGCAACTGATTACTGCTGGGTGGGGAAGAGCTGATCTTCCTAAAGTAAGAGACTCTAAGTAGGCTGACTAGACCTCAGTATATGAACTTGCACTATGGCTGTCTGGGGACACTAACTCAACACAATAGGCTGTAAGACAAATGACAGAATGAATGAATTCCAGTTGGGGGCTATGGGAAGGTGCCAGTGGGGATGGGGTTATAAAGATGATTAAGATCAATTGAGATGTTCTGTATGAAATACACAAAATTCAATTTAAAAAATAAAAATAAAATAAAGCAAGCAGGCATTGCTATTCTAATATCTGACAAAATGGATTTCAAACTAAAATTTATCAGAAGACATAAAGAAGTTCACTTCATAATGATCAAGAAAAAAAGTTCCAAGAAGACATTACAGCCGTGAAAATAGGGGCTGGAGAAATGCCTCAGTGGCTAAGAGCACTGGCTGTTCTCACAGAAGACCCAGTTTGAATCCAAGCACACATATGGCAGCTAACAACTGTCCATAACTCCAGTGCCAGGGGATCCCATGCCTGCTTCTGTCCTCTATGGGCATTGCATGACACAGGTGCACTTACGCACATGCAGACTTAACACTCATACACATAAAAGTGAAATAAAATTAAAAAACAAAAAAAAACAACCATGAACATATATAAACCGAACTCTGGTGCACCCAATGTCATAGAAACAGTACTATTGAACTTCAAAACACAGATTAGCCCCAACTCGGCAATAGTAAGTGACTTCAGTAGCCCACTTTCTCCAAGAGACAGGTTATCTGGACAAAGAATAAACAGAAAAACATCTGAATTAAATAATATCATAAATCAAATTAACCTAACAGATATCTACAGAATATTCCACCCAAGCACCAAAGAATACACGTTATTCTACTCAGCAGCCCATGGAAGTTTCTCTAAAATAGACCACATACTGGGGCATAAAACAAACCTCAATAAATGCAAAAAATTTCCATCCAACCACAATGCAATAAAGCTTAAAATCAATACCAAAAGAAGCTATAATAACTACTCATGGAGATTAAGCAACACAGTCCTGAATGATGAATGAATCAAAGAAGAAATCAAGAAAGAAAGAAAAGTGTTCCTGGAACAAAACGAAAAAGAAACACAGGAAACCTCTGGGATATATTAAAAGCAGTCCTAAGAGGGAAGTTTATAGCTCTAAGTGCCTACACTTAAAACATAAAGGGGAACTAGAAACTGTTATATTAAGTGAAGTAACACAGACTCAGAAAAACAAACAACATATGTTCTCTCTCATATGTGGTTCCTAGCACCAAATCCTTGTATGTGAACAAATATCGCAGTCACCACTTATCAAAGAAGCTTCTTTTGCACAAGGGAGAGACTATTACCACGTACCACACACAGACATTGTCTATGAAGTGCCCAGGCCTAAGTGACATCTACAATGCAACTTCTACACCTAAGGCTCATGGAACATAGAACAGGGATAAAGAGGTCGCTAATGAATCTTTCAACTCTTGTTAATGAAGCTCCCTCATTCAACAGGAACACAAAAGGTCACAAATGGCCCAAGCATAGAGATTAAGAGTCTGCAGAGTGTTGGTTCTCAGACAGGAATCCTGTATTAAAGTCCACCCACCAGGGCTCAGGGAGCATTGCAGAAAAGGGGGTGGAAAGACTGTAGGAGCCAGGGAGGAGGTGCACGATCATATGGAAATAAGAGTCCTACAAGCTCCTGGGACCCTGCTCATATAAATCTACTGCAATGGTGTCAGTGTACACAAATCCCATGCAAACTCAAGCAGATAAAAACCCAGCATAGAACTGGGGATGGGGAAATGGACAGCTGACCCCAATCTTAACTGAAGAACTATTGGCAACTGATTACTGCTAGGTGAGGAAAAGCTGATCTTCCTTAAGTGAGGTTCTCTAAATAAGCTAACTAGACCTCAGTAGATGAACTTGCACTGAGGAACATCTAGGAACATTAACTCAACACAACAGGCCTTAACACAAATGAAAGAATGTATGAATTCCAGTGGGTGGGGGTATGGGAGGGTGCCAGTGGAGATGGGGGTCTAAAGACGATTAAGATTTATGGAGATGTTCTGTATGAAATACACAAAAATTCAATAAAAACAAATTTTTAAAAATCAGAAAAGGAACTGGAGAGATGGCTTAGTGGTTAAAAGCACTGGCTGCTCTTGCAGAGGACCCAGATTCAGTTCCTAGCACCCACACGGTAGCTAACAATGGTCCTTAACTCCAGTTCCAGGAGATCCAATGCCTTTTTCTGACTTCCACAGGCATTGCATGACATGGGTGCACTATGCAGGTAGTACATTCATATACATAAAAATAAGAAATAAAATTTTTTTTAATCAGAAAGAGCACAAATAAATGACTTAATGGTACAGCTCAAGGTGCTGGAAAAGCAAGAACAAGCCATAACCAAATCCAGAAGAGTAATAAAAATCAGAGCAGAAATCAATGAGATAGAAACAAAGAATCAATGAATCTAAGAATTGGATCTTTGAGAAGACAGACAAGATGGACAAACCCATAGCCCAGGTAACCAGAAGAAAGAAAACAAATCCAAATCACAAAATCAAAGACAAAGGGGAAACACCACAACAGACACCAAAGGGTCCAGGCCATTATACTTTAAAAACCTACCCTCTTTTAAATTATAAAATATAAAAGAAATGGAAAAATTGCTAAATTCAGTGGGACCACCAAAGATAAACCAAGAAGAGGTCAACAACTTAGACAGACCCATAACAAATAAAGAAATCAAAACAAAGCTTCCTGACTAAAAGAAGCCCGGGTTCCAATGAATTCACAGCAGAATTTTACCAGACCTCCAAGGAAGACAGACAGCAATACTGCTTAAATTATTTTAAAAATATAGACAGGGAGAATTCTCAGACTCCATCTCTGAAGCCAGTATTACTGTAATAGCAAAACCAGATAAAGACACAACTGAAAAAGAAAACTATAGGTCCATATCTCTAATAAACAGAGATGCAAAAATTCTCAACAAAATACTCATATATCACATTCAGACACATATCAAATAGATCATCCACCATGATCAAGTGGGCTTTGTCCAAAGATGCAGGGATGGTTCAATATACATAAGTCAATAAATGTACTAAAGTATATACATGGACTTAAAAACAAAAATCATATCATCATTTCAATAGATGCCAAAAAGCCTTTCACAAAATCCAACTTTCATTCATGATAAAAGTCCTAGGTGGAACTGAACTGGAGGGAACATACTTCAACATAATTAAGGCTGCATACAACAAATCCACAAACTACATAATTCTAAATGGAGAAAAACTCAAAGCACTCCCACTAAAATCAGGAACCAGACAAACCTGTCCAGTGTCCCATTCCCCTTAAACACATTGCTTGAAACTATACCTAGAGCACTAAGTCAAGAAAAGGAAATTACACGGGCACTAGTTGGTAAAGAAGAAATCAAATTATTCCTATGTGCAGGTGGCATAATACTATATATGAAATCCCAAAAACACCCCCACAAAATTTCTAGACATGATAAACACTTTCAGCACAGTTGCAGGATACAAATCAATTTGCAAAAGTTACTGGATTTTGTTTTTACCAATAACAAGCAATGAGAGAAAGAATCCATGCAAACACTCCCATTCACAATAGCCTCTGGAGAAGTCATAAATCCCAGAGAAAACCTTATCTCTGTCATATCTCTAGACAAATGAAATTCCTTACTGTATTCTAAATATGAATCCTTATATTTACAGACAAGTATATCATATACCATTCATCAAAGAAGCTTATTTTTGCAACAGAGGCTATTACAGAGTTCCATAAGTGGCCACACACATACAGAATATATGTCTGAGAGACATCCAGCCCTAAGTGACACATCTACAGACCTTTACACCTAAAGCTCACAAAACAGAGTGGAACGGGGGCACAGAGAATACTAATAGAGCCCTCAGCTCTAAACAGTGAAGTTTCCTCGTACAACAGAGTGTGATGCACACAGAAGGCCACAACTGGCTAAGTTTTAGAGAATAAGAGACTGTAGAGTCTATGTCCCTGGATAGCACTCCTGTGCTAAACCTCACCCACCCACTGTTCAGGGACCATTATGAAAGTGCGTGGAAAGATTGTAAGAGCCAGGATTGGTCCATGAACATAAGGAAACAGAGGCTTTCGGGTCTCTGAAAACTTGCTCCTGAATTTGCAACAATGGTGACAGCATACCAAGAGCTATGTTGACTCAATCAGACAAAAAGCCAACATAGAATGGGGGAAATGGGCAGCATGCCCCTACCCTAGACAAGAACTATTAGCAAAAGATTACTACGGGGGGAGGGAAAGTAGATCTTCTTTAAGGGAGTGAGTCTAGGTAGGCTGACTAGACTCCAGTGGATGAATTTGCACTGAGGACATCTGGATACAACTATTTGACCATATAGGACTTAACATATAGAACAGAATACCTGAAATATGGGGGGTGCTATAGGGGGTGGAGAGGGGGAAAGGGGGTCTAAGTTTGATTAAGATGTGTTATATGAAATGCAGGAAAACTTAATAAAAATATCTAGGAATGAAACACCAAGTTTTCTACAATGAAAACTTTAAACCTTTGAAGAAAGAGATTAAAGAAGTCACAAGGAGATAGAAAGAGCTCTCATGCTCATGGATTGATAAGATTAGTATTATGAACATGATTATCCTACCAAAAGCAATTTATAGATTCAGTGCAATCCCAATCAAAACTCCAATGACATTCTTCACAGAAATAGAAAAAATTCTTAAAATTCACATGGACTCACAAAAAAACCCAGATAGCCAAAACAATCCTGAGCACAATAAGCAATACTGGAGGCGATTACCACACCAGATTTCAATTTACATTACAGAGCTACAGTTATAAAAACAGCATGGTATCAGCACAAAAACAGACATATATATCAATGGAACAAAATAGAAGACCCAAACATGAAGGCATGCAATTACAGCTACCTGCTACTTTTTTTTAACCTTTAAAAAAACTTTATTGAGAATTTCATACATGCATATAAGGTGTTTTGATCAAATCCATGCTCACTCCCTCCCCTTAAGCACCTCCCATGTCTTCTCATCACTTTTTTTCCTGACAAATTCATGTACTGTTTCTTTCTCTTTTTTCTTTCTTTCTTTCTTTCTTTCTTTTTTAATGGGGCTTTTTGCTACTCTAACACTACCCCCTCTGAAGAGGTAACCATAAAATTTTTATCTTAAAATTAGATAAGAGCTCCCAAATACTTTTGACATTTTTAAATAAATAATTTATTGAGAATTCAGACATGCACATAAGGTGTTTTGATCAGATCCATGCCCACTCTCTCCCCTCCAATACCTCCCATATCTCCCCATCACTTTTTTCTGATAATTTCATATACTTTTTCTTCTTCTTTGATTTATTTTTTTACGGGGCTTTTGATTACTCTAACATTCTCTCCTCTGAAGAAGTATACTTAAAATCGTTTAAGGATTAGATACAAGCTCCCAAATATTTTTGACATTTTTGGCCTTTGGTACAGAGTATTTTGCTAAGAAGCCCAAGGACATTTTGACTTTTAGCCAAGAAACTGGCTACTTTTATTTGGAGTCTTTGTACTCTAACTGCCTAGCCAATTCTTACCTCCTACTCTTATCACACCATCCTCTGAAGGGGTTACCCAAATTGCCAATAGGAAATCGGGACACAGACCACTCTGGTTTCATCCATACTGAACAGGGATGTAGGGTGAGGAAATTGGGGTGCCCCTTCAGTGGGTCTATCTAAAAGACTCCTAATTGCATTACTCTTATCTCTAGGGAGAAAAGAAAGCCCTTGTATTGTGACTAGGAGGTGTGAAGGAGAAGTAATGGCAAGAGTAATTAGCTTACAAGTTCCAGACAGGGAACTAGAAAAAAGCCAGAACAGGGCAATTTTCAAATGTTCATGAGAGTCCATTGGAGTTTCTTGACAAGGCCTTCCAAAAGCATCCCTCTATTGGGTTCCTCCTCATGTTTCTTTTATCTTCCAAGGCTGGACTCTAGAGTGATGGATTTAGGATTTGCTTTCAGGTATTTTGATAGCTGTTGGAATGGTTAGAATCAGTGTCAGTTCCCTCTCAAAGGCTTATAGATAGGGGGAGAAAACAAATTTATCTATCATTTTACAACAATAGCTGATTGTCTCCCTTTGCTACAAGTGGGCACTACAGTACTAGAGACCAATATTTGAAGTCTTACATCTGAGCAGCACTTTATGATTAGGAACAAAATCATCAATGAGAAATAGTTGTCTAAATAACTTTTTAAATAGACTTAAGCCTAATGTTTGGGAAGTGTAATACCTTGAACTCTTAAAGAAGTATACTGATGACTTTACTCTTTGGTTATACTTTCCTTTTGGATGTTTAAGGCCATACAGTTGGCCCGAATAAGTCAATTTATTTTTACACTTAAGGTCATTTGAGGATCTGTTCCTCGGGGGTCACATTGGCCTTGGAGGAACCCCAGGCTCCTTTCTTTTACCAGTTCCACCTATGTGAAGATAAGTCAAAGGTCCTGCTCGACCATGTCTGGCTTCACTTGGAAGCATGAATGAGATGTTTCCTCTGAGTTGACCCTCCTCTTTGTAGACTGGACACTGGTTCAAGTCCATCTCGTGGGGTCTCCATGTCCTCCCTGAACAAGAGGAAAGGTGACTCACCACCATTAGGGGACATTTTGAGAGATGTTCCATAGTCCCCTGGAACTTAGTTGACCTTTGGAGGGTAAGGGGCAAAAATTGTCCTTTAAGTCCCTCTGACCACATTAGTATAGGCCTCAAACTATGGCTGTAAAACATCCAGTAAGGTTAGTTCCACCAGTCTGGTACTTTTAATTATCATGTGCTATGTAGATAAGGTTGGGTAAAAAACCAAGTAGCCCCATATAAACCTTGTCTAGATACGTATTTTGTTCCTTAAACTAGTTGTCCATACTATGACCATAGAAATTTTAAGATTATGTGTATATTATTTTTGTCTCATCCTTTATATATCATAACAAACCTACACAGACCTTCATCACTTCCTTGGGCTTTCTCATTTTTTCTATTTTAGAAAATATTTCCATCCCCATATCCTTTTAACACCATTTACATTCTCATTTTCTTTTTTTAAAAAAATTATGAGACATAATAGCATTAACAAATAAATTTTCCATCTGTTGTAAGACTTCTTTTCCTGGGGATACTAAGTAATACTTAATACCTTTCAAGGTTCTAGTGTCAAGTCAACGCTTGATTAAAGTTTTACTGGGGAACTAATGAATTGATTGAGCTCACTTACCAGATAACTGAGGGGCTGCTGAGGTGTATGTATGACCTGAGGGTATGCACACTGGAAAGCCTTTACCCAGCATGGGTCATGCCTTCTCCTCCTAGCCCTCCCCAGATTGTATACTTTAGCCCTCCCCAAATCCAGGAGGCCATGTGTGATTAGGACCAAATTACATACAGTTGACTAGGAAAAGTGGCTGGATAATCCAGTGAGGCTCCAATGACCCTGCTTGGCCCTCCTTTAATGAATGAGCACAACCATCAACAAGCCCAATTGTGACGATGTTTAGCAATCAGGCTTAGCTGAAGTTGTGATGATGGTAGATATTTCATGCAGCAGGGACTACTGTATAGCATCATCTTATTAAAAGGGACTGAAGTTTAAAAGGACTCAGTGCCAAGATCCATGTATGAGTGAGAACATATATCATTTGTTTTTCTGAGTTTGTGTTACTTCACTTAGTATAACAATTTCTAGATCCATCCATGTACCTGCAAATTTCATTATTTCATCTTTCTTTACTGCTGAATAGAACTCCATTGTGTAAATATACCACATTTTTGTTAACCACTCATCAGTTGAAGGGCACTTAGGTTGCTTACATCTCTTAGCTATTGTGAAAAGAGCAGCAACAGACATGGTTGTACAACTGTCTCTGCAATAGGATGAGTCCTTTGGGTATATACCAAGGAGTGGTAAAACCGGGTCGTATGGTAGTTTCATGTTTAGTTTTTTAAAAAAAATATTTTAGTATTTTTATTTTATGTGTATGAGTGTATTGCCTGGATATAAGTAAATACACCCATGTTGTGCAATGCCCATGAGAACAGAAGAGGCCATCAGATCCCCTGGAACTGGAGTTACAGGCAGTTGTTAGCTGCCACATGGGTGTTGGGATTCGAACCCAGGTCTTCTGCAAGAACAACAGTGTTTTTAACCACTGAGCCATCTCTCCAGCCCCCATTTTTAGTTTTTTAAGAGTTCTCCACATTGTTTTCCATAGAGGCTGCACGAGTTTGCAATCCCACCAGCAGTGAATGAGCGTTCCCCTTTCTCCACATCCTCTCCAGCATTTGGTATCATTTATTCTTTTTATCCTAGCTAGTCTGATTGGGGTAAGGTGATACCGTAGAGTGGTTTTATTTTGCATTCCCCTAATTACTAACGATGTTGAACACTTTTTGAGATGTTTCTTGGCCATCTTTATTTCTTCCTTTGCGAACTCTCTGTTTAGATCTTTAGCCCATCTTTTAATTGGGTCATTTGTTTCTCGATTCTTTATTTTATGAGTTCTTTATATATTCTGGATGTTAAACCTTTATAAATATGTCACTGGTGAATATTTTTTCCCATTCTGTGCGTTTTCTCTTCATTTTTTTAGTTGTTTCTTTTGCTGTGCAGAAGCTTTTTAGATTAATGAGGTCCCACTTGTTGATTGCTGACCTTAATTCCTGAGCAACTGTGGTCTGATTTAGAAAATCCTTTCCTACACCTATATCTTGTAAGTTACTGCCATATTTTCTTCTAACAGTTTCAGGATTTCCACTTTCACACTGAGGTCTTTGATCCATTTGGAGCTGACTTCTGTGCAAGGTGCAAGATAAGGATCTACTTTCATTCTTCTACAGGTGGAGATCCAGTTTTGCAGCACCGTTTGTTGAAGATGCTGCCTTTCCTCCATTGTGTGTTCTTAGCTCCTTTGTCAAACAGCAGGTGACTGAAATTGCGTGTACTTGGGTATGTAACTTCAATGATGTTCCATTGATCTATGTGTCAATTTTTGTGCCAGTACCATGCTGTTATTAAGACTATAGCTCTGTAGTATACTTTGATATCTGGTATAGTAATCCCCCCAGCATTGTTCTTTTGTGCTCAGGGTTGCTTTGGCTATCCAGGTACTTTTGCGCTTCCATACAAATTTAAGGATTTCTTTTTTTAATTCTGTGAAGTATGTCATGGGGATTTTGATTGGGATTGAATTGAATCTATATATTGCTTTTGGTTGAATGGTCATTTTCACAATGTTAATTCTTCCAATCCATGACTATGGGAGGTCCTTCCATCTCCTGGTGTCTTCCTCAATCTCTTTCTTTAATGATTTAAAATTTTCATTGTAGAGATCATTGGTGTCTTTGGTCAGATGTGTTCGAAGACATTTTTTTTCAGCTATTGTGAATGGGAGCATTTCCCTGCATTCTTTCTCTACTTGCTTGTTATTGGTATATAAAAAGGCTACTGATTTTTGTAGATTTATTTTATAACCTGCCACTATGCTGAAAGTGTTGATCAGTCCTAGGAGTTTTCTGGTGGAACTTTTAGGATCTCTTAGGTATACTATCATATCATCTGCAAAAAAATGATAGTTTGACATTTTCTTTTCTAAATAGTACTCCTTTAATTTCCTTCTCCTGTCTTATTACTCTAGCAAAAGTTTCAAGCACTATGTTGAAAAGGAGTGGAGATAGTGGACATCCTTGTCTGGTTCCTGATTTTAATGGGAATGCTTCCAGTTTTTCTCCATTTAGAATGATGTTGACTGTGGGTTTGTTATATATGGCTTTAATTATGTTGAGGTATGTTCCCTCCAGTCCAATTCCATCTAGGACTTTGAACACAAATACATGTTGAATTTTTTCAAAAGCCTTTTCTGTATCTATTGAGATGGCAATGTGGTTTTTGTCTTTGAGTCCATTTATATAATTAATGATGTTTATTGACTTGCATATATTGAACCATCCCTGCATCTCTGGGATAAAGTCCACATGATCGTGGCGAATGATCTTTTTGATGTGTATCTGTATGTGGTTTGTGAGTATTTTATTGAGAATGTTTGCATCTATGTTCATTAAAGATGTGGGTCTATAGTTTTCTTTTTTGGTTGTATCTTTACTCAGTTTGGGTATTAGAGAGATGCTGGCTTCATAGAAAGAATTTGTGAGTTCTCCTTCTGTTTCTATCTTTTTGAATAATTTAAGTAATATAGGTGGGAGGTCTTCCTTAAATGTCTGGTAGAATTCTTCTGTAAATCCATCTGGGCCTGGGCTTTTTTTTTCAGTTGGGAGGCTTTGTATTACTATTTCAATTTCCTGATATATTATGGGTCTGTTTAAACTGTTGATCTGTTCTTGGTTTAACTTTGGTGGTTCCCATGATATTAGATATCCATCCATTTCTTTTAGATTTTCAGATTTACTAGCGTATAGGTTTTTAAAATATTCCCTTATAAGTGTCTGTTGTGATGTTTCCCCTTTCATCTCTGATTTTGTTGATTTGGATTTTCTCTTTCTTTCTTTTGGTTAACTGGGCTAAGGGTCTGTCTTTCTTGTTTGGATTTTCAAAGAACCAGCTTTTACATTCATTGATTCTTTCTATTGTTTCTTTGTTTCTAGTTCATTAATTTCTGCTCTGATTTTTGTCATTTGTTCTCTTCTTGCCTTTCCAAGGTCTTGAGTTGCAGTGTTAGGTCATTTATTTGGGCTCCTTTAAATTTTTTAATGTAGGCACTTAGAGCTATAAACTTCCGTCTTAGGACTGCTTTTAAACTGTCCCAGAGTGTGTGTTGTGTTGTATTGTCCTTTTCATTGAATTTCAGGAATTATTTTATTTCTTCCTTAATTTCTCCTTTGACCCACTTGTTGTTTAGCAGTATGTTGTTCAATTGCTACAATTTTGTGTAGTGACTAGGGCTTTGTCCAGTGTTGATTTTCAGCTTTTTTGCATTGTGGTCTGATAGAATGCAGGGGATTATTTCAATTTCTTGTATTTGTTGAAGTTTTTGTGGCCCAGGATGTGGTCAATTTTTGAAAAAGTTCCATGGGGTGCTGAGTAGAAAGTGTATTCTTTGGTGCTTGTGTGGATTATTTGAAAGATGTCTATAAAGTCCTTTTGAAGTATAGTATCATTTAATTCAGATGTCTCTCTTTCTTCTTTGTTCAGTTGACCAGGCTAATAGAGACAGTGTAGGATTGAAGTTCCCTACTATTACTGAGTTGGGGTTAATCTGTGTCTTAAAGTCCTGTAGTGTTGTTTTTATGAATTTGGGTGCACCAGAGTTTGGTGCATATATGTTAAGGATTGTAATATCTTCTTGGTTAACTGTTCCTTTGATCAGAATGAAGTGACCCTCCTTATCTCTTCTGATTAGTTTTACTTTGAAGTCTATTTTGTCAGATATTAGAATTGCAACCCCTGCTTGTTTCTTAGTGCCATTTGCTTGGAAAATTCTTTTCCATCCTTTTACCTTAAGGTAGTGCCTGTCCTTGAAGGTGAGATGGGTTTCTTGCAGACAGCAAAAAGATGGATTTTGTTTCTTAATCCATTCACTTAGCCTGTGTCTTTTGACTAGGGAGTTCAGTCTATTGATATTTAAGGTTATTATTGAAAGATGTATATTGGCTGCTGTCATTTTGATTGCTGTTTGTTTTCTAGGTGTAATTTTGTGTTTCCTCAATTATACCTTTGTTTTCTTTCACTGCCCCTGGGGAATAGTTGTTTCTCTCTCTGCTCTCTGTATTGCTTTAAATATTCTTTGAATGGCTGGTTTTGTGGACATGTATTCTTTCAGGCTTTTCGTGTCATGGAAGATTTTTCTTTCTCCCTCAGCTATAGCAGATGTTTTTGCTGGGTATAGTATTCTGGTCTGGCATCTATTGTCATATAGAACTGGAAATACCTTGGTCCAGGCTCTTCTGGCTTTCATAGTTTGCAGTGATAACTCAGCTCTAATTCTGATGGGGATTCCTTTGTATGTGATTTGTTGTTTTCTTTTGCTGCTTTCAGTATTCTCTCTTTGTTCTGTACATTTAGTGTTTTTACTATGATATGTCATGGGGAGTTTCTTTTCTGATCCTGTCTATTTGGTGTTTTATGTGCTTACTGTATTTGTATGGGGATGTCTTTCCTTAATTTTGGGAAATTCTCTTCTACAATCCTGTTTAAGATCTGGTCAACACCATTACCCTAAGATTCTTCTTCCTCTATTCCTGTGATCTGTAGATTTGGTCTTTTCATGATGTCCCACATCTCTTGTATACTCCATTCCTGTTTTTTTAAATTTTCCATACTCTTTGCCTGAGTGGTCCAATTCTTCAACTTTATACTTCAGTGTTGATATTCTGTTTTTCATTTCATTCATTCCAGTGGTGAGGCTTTCCCCTGTTGTTTCAAGTTGGTTTATTGCGTTTTGCACTTCCTTCCTCATTTCTGCCTGAGTTTTCTTCAATGTTTCTCTTTTGTCAGTTCATTCAGAAGTTTATCCCTATCTTCTTTTATTTCTTTGTTTTGTTTGTTCATGTGTTCTTAAAATTCATTGAGTTCCTTGAACATATTTATGATTTTTCTTTTAAAGTCAGTGTCCTGGGTTATATCTAGGGGGTTCTCCTTGTAGAACTCTTCTACAGAACTGGTGGAATTTGGTGGGGACATAATGTTTTGGCTTTCCAGTTTATTATTCTTTCATTGTGATTTTGGAATGTGAATTTCATTTGTTGTTTATGATTCTGAAATGAGAATTAAGTTGAAGTATGCTTCTGTTTGTATTATCAGGGTGCCTAGATCCTTTCTTTATTGGTTATGTAAGGTTGGTTGGTACAGGGTTCAGGTTCTCTCAGGTTTAATTTGGAGGGAACTGATGGCATCAGATCAGCTATTCAGAAGTACCCACAGAAGCCCAATTCAGGTTCCAGTCAGGTACACTCAAGCTTCCTTCACCAGGTGGAGGCAGGATCTGGGGACTTGTGGGGACCTAAAGACCCCGCCTTGCCAAGATTGTGCGGAGAGGAAGTTACTGGGGTGTGGCCTGACTTGTTTTGAAAGTCTTCAGACTGGCTGACAGATACTCCGCACTGCTGAGGAGTACATGATCAGCACGTAACCATCCTTAAGATCCATGAAGTGCTGCCTTAGTGCTTGATTGACCTTTAAACTGATTGGACACCTGGGGGGTGGGGGGTGGATTTCTAGCTGCGGTTAATGCCTTTATAAGCTCTGTAACGCTTGCAATAAACGAGTTCCTGCCTGGCTAGATTCCCTGTTGTGTCTGATTGTCCTCGGTGATGAGGGCTGGCTAAACGGGCAGGCAGTGCATTCCCCCCTCCCGGATCCCCCTTGTGGTGGGCCTCACTGGGGCAGACTGCTGGACAGGACTGTACAACCCAGGGGACCGCCACAGGGGCTCTCAGGGAGTCCCTTGTGTTCTCAGCCCCTATGCCAGAGCAAGGCCAGAGAGAGTCAGGGAGGCCAGAACTCGGCACTCTCTGGTGGTCTGATGAGATCAGAGCCACTACACCAATGGAGCACTTTTGACATTTTTTAAGTGGCATAGCCTCCTGTAGTTTTTTCAAGTATTTTTATGAATTCAATACAGTTAAGTGTGTATGTTACTTAATATTAAAGTTATATATTGTATATAATTTATATTATATATTATTTAATCT
>NW_008338788.1:166428-168571 GCF_000622305.1 Nannospalax galili | reverse complement strand
TAACAATTTCCAGAGCTAAGATGCATCTCTTTCAAAATTGGCTGTAAATTTTTAGGTTCACAGTTGAATTAATAGTTATACAATATTGAACTCAGTATAAACCCTATAAGACATAAAATTGGATGAGGTTTTAACCTTTAAAAAAAATCTCCATTTCATTTTAAAATATACCGTTTCATACAGAAAAACTCATTTTTAATGCTACTAACGCTTAGATGTTTGCACAGGTGTCTCTAATCTCTATATATGTGATTATTGCTAGTCACAGTTGGTTACTTTCTGAGATCCTTGACACCTGAGCATAGATATAAAATCATCAGATAGATTTTAATGGTAATGTTTTTGACCTTTACTAGTTAACATGAAGCAAATTTTTATACTTCTTCCTCAAATATAATTCTTTTTTTATTTGTTGATTTTTTGTCTGTATTTCATACAGAACATCCCAAACAATCTTATTCATCTATATACCCACATCCCAAATGGCACCCTCCCATAGCCTCTCCCCCTCCCCACTGAAGCCCATATACTCTGTAATACCTGTTACTGTCCACTGTGTTGTTGGAGTGCCCAGCCATTCCCCAATGCTTGTCCATCTGCTGAATCTATTTAACCTAGATTCCTTGTTTTAGGAAGATCAGCTCTTCCTCATCTAGCAGCAATCAGTTGCCAACATTGCATTAGATAAGATTGGGAGGCTGCTGTTAATTTTCCCAGTTCTATGCTGGGTTACTATCTGGGAGTTTCTTGGTCTACCCTGGCCAACAACTTAAAGGAAGGTATCTCCTGTCTGACATTGTTTCTTGTTATGTAGCCTTTAGCTATACACATGGACTCTTAAAGAATTATATTGGCCCCTTTAATCTTTGGTTATACTTTCCTTTTGGGTGTTTAAAACAATACAGTTGGCCCAGATAAACCAATTTATTTTTACTTTTAAGGTCATTTGAGGATCTGTTCCTCAGGGGCCACATGGGCTGGGGAGAAACCCCTGGCTCCTTTCTTTTACTAGTTCCATCTATGTGAAGATAAGTTAAAGATCCTGCTCAATCATGGCTGACTTCACTTGGAAGCATGGAGGAAATGATTCCTCTGTGTTGACCCTCTTCTTTGTAGACTGGACACTGGTTCAAGTCCATTTAGTGGAGTCTCCATGGCCTCCTTAATCAAGAGGACAGGTGAATCACTACAATTACAGGACATTTTGAGAGCTGCTCATAGTCCCCTGGAACACAGTTGACCTAGAAGTGCAAGGAGCAAAAACTGTCCTTTATGTCCCTCTGACCAAATTAGTATAGGCCTAAAAGTATGTCTGTTAGACATCCAAGAAGGTTAGTTCTACCAGTCAGGTACTTTTAATTACCATGTGCTATGTAGATAAAACTTGGGAAAAGATCAAACATTCTCAGATAATCCTTGCCTAGACATATATTAATTCCTTGAGCTAGTTGTATGTATAATTTGTCAGTAGGTTGTTCGATAAATATGGTTCCCTCTGGTTTTTTTTTTTAACTATCTAGGCATTATTTATCGCTTGCATTGTCTAACCCTTCCACATTGGTTTCCCCATTGAAAGTGCCCCCATTTTTCTCATTTCTCCCTTAATAATACCCTTCTCCTATAGTCCCACCTCTCTTGAGCTCCTTCTTTCCCTTTATCCTCTAGGTTCCTTGTATAACCTTCCCTCCACCCTCCCCTTAAAATAACCCCATTTTTATCCATATCGCCCTTATTAAGGCCTGTTTCCTACTGTTCTTCTCTTTCAGATTCTTTCTTTTCCTTTACCTCCCTGGTTCCTTTTCATTATCCTGGTTCCTGTAGTTATGTCTGGATACATACTCACTTATATGGATGTGGTACTAGGCTCCACATCTGAGGAAGAACATACGTTGTTGTTTTGTTGTTTTGTTCTGAGTCTGTGTTACTTCACTTAGTATAACTGTTTCTAGTTCCATCCATTTACCTGCAGATTTCATGATTTCATCTTTCTTTACTGCTGAGTAAAACTCCATCGCATAAATGAACCACATTTTCATCATCCACTCATCAATTGAGGGACACTTAGGTTGCTTCCATCTCTTAGCTATTGTGAAAAGAGCAGCAACAAACATGGATGTACAAGTGTCTTTACAATAGGATGAGT
>NW_008338788.1:141107-166236 GCF_000622305.1 Nannospalax galili | reverse complement strand
GTTCTGACTGGGGTAAGATGAAAATTCAAAGTAGTTTTAATTTGCATTTCCCTAATTACTAGTGATGTTAAACACCTTTTAAGATGCTTCTTAGCCATCTTTATTTCTTCTTTTGAGAACTCTCTGTTCAGTTCCTTAGCCCATCTTTTAATGGGTTACTTCCCTTCTTCATTGTTTTTTGAGTTCATTATATATTATGGATATTAAACCTCTGTCAGATGTGTTGATGGTGAAGATTTTTTCCCAGCCTTTGGGTTTCCATTTCACTTCCTTTGTTGCTTCTTTTGATGTACAGAAGCTTTTTAGTTTAATGAGGTCCCATTCGTGGATTCTTGACCTTGTTTCCTGAGCAATTGATGTCCAGTTTAGAAAATCCTTTCCTATACCTGTATCTTGTAAGTTACTGCCAATATTTTCTTCTAATAGTTTCAGGGTTTCCAGTTTCACACTGAGGTCTTTGATCCATTTGGTGCTGATTTTTGTGCACAGGTGGAGATCCAGTTTTGCCAGAACCATTTGCTGAACGTGTTGTCTTTCCTCCAGTGAATGTTCTTGGCCCTTTTGTCAAATATCATGTGGCAGAAATTGCATGTACTCATATTTGGGTCTTCAATTTTGTTCCGTTTATCTACAGATCTATTTTTGTGCCCATACCGTGTTGTTTTTATGGGCATTGCTCTGTGATACAGTTTAAAATCTGGTATAGTAATTCCCCCAGCATTGCTCTTAGTGCTCAGGTTTGCTTTGGCTATCAAGGCCTTTTTTGCTTCCATATGAATCTTAAGATTGTTTTTTCCAATTCTGTGAAGAATGTCATGGGGATTTTTATTGGCATTTCATTGAATCTCTAAATCATTTTTGGTAGGATGGTCATTTTCACAATATTAATTCTTCCAATCCACAGCATGGGAGGTCCATTCATCTTCTGATGTCTTCCTCAATCTCTTTCTTTAAAAATTTACAATTTTTATTGTAGAGGTCTTTAATATCTTTGGTCAGGTTTATTCTGAGATTTTTTTTTTTGCAGGTACTGTGAAAGGGAGTGTTTCCATGTACTCTTTCTCTGATTGCTTGTTATTGGTATATAGAAAGGACATAGACTTTTGTAGATTAATTTTGTAACCTGCCACTTTACTGAACCGTGTTAATAATTTCTAGGAGTTTTCTGGTGAAATTTTTGCTGTCTCTTAGATATAATATATCATCTACCAAAAGGGATAATTTGATCTCTTCTTTTCTAATTATTACTCCTTTAATTTTCTTATCGCTCTTGCGAGAGTTTCAAGCACTATGTTAAAAAAGGAGTGGAGATACTGAACCACCTTGCCTGGTTCCTGATTTTAATAGGAATGCTTACAGTTTTTCTCCATTTAGAATGATGATGGCTGTGGGTTTGTTGTACATGGCTTTAATTATGTTGAGGTATGTTCCCTCCAGTCCAATTCCCTCTAGAACTTTGAACATAAATGCATGTTGAGTTTTGTCAAAGGCCTTCTCTGCATCTATTGATATGACCATGTGGTCCTTGTCTTTGAGTCCATTTATATGATTTATGACATTTATTGAGTTGCATATATTGAACCATCCCTGCATCTCTGGAATAAAACTGACTTGATCAAGGTGGATGATCTTTTTTGATGTGTGTCTGTCTGCAGTTTGCAAGGATTTTGTTTAGAATTTTTGCATCTATGTTCATTAAGGATATGGGTCTGTAGTTTTCTTTTTTGGTTGTATCTTTACCTGGATTTAGTATCAGCGTGGTACTGGCTTCATAGAAGGAATCTGGAAGGTCTCCATCCATTTCTATATTTTTAAATAAATTAAGTAGTATTGGATTTAGATCTTCGTTAAATGTCTGGTAGAATTCTGCTGTAAATCCATTTGGTCCTGGGCTTTTTTAAGACAGGAAGTTTTGCATCACTGTTTCAATTTCTTTATGTGTTATAGGTCTGTTTAAAGCCATCTTTTAATTGGGTTACTTCCTTTCTTGATTCTTTTTTTTTTGACTTTGTTATATATTCTGGATGTTAAACCTGTCAGATATGTTGCTGTTGAAGATTTTTTTCCCAGTCAATGGGTTTTCTTATCACTTCCTTGGTTGTTACTTTTAATATACAGAAGCTTTTTAGTTTAATGAGGTCCCATTTGTTGGTTCTTGACCTTGTTTCCTGAGCAATTGATGTCTGGTTTAGAAAATACTTTCCTATGCCTTGGATTCTTCTTGGTTTAGTTTTGGTGGTTCCCATGCTTTTAGTTACTTGTCTATTTCTTTTAGGTTTTCAAATTTGGTAGTGTATAGGTTTTTAAAGTATTCCCTTATAATGTTTGAGATCTTTTTGGTGTCTGTTGTGATGTTTCCCCTTTCATCTCTGATTTTGTTGATTTGGAGGTGCTTTTTCTTTCTTTTGGTTAACTGGGCCAGTGGTCTGTCAATCTTCTTTACCTTTTCAAAGAACCAGCTCTTGGATTTGTTGATTCTTTGTATTGTTTGCTTTGTTTCTATTTCATTAATTTCTGCTCTTACTTTTCTTATTTCTTCTTGTCTGTTGGGTTTGGGTTTCATTTGTTGTTACTTTTCAAGTTTCTTGAGTTGCAATGTTAAGTCATTTATTTGTGTTCTTGACAAATTTTTAATGTAGGCACTTAGTGCTCCAAACTTCCCTCTAAGGACTGCTTTCAACATGTCCCAGAGGTTTTGTTGTGTTGTATTATCCTTTTCATTTAGTTCCAGGAATACTTTTATTTATTTCTTAATTTATCCTTTGAATCTGTTGTTTAATCTCCATGTGTTCATGTAGTTACTAGGGTTTCTTCCAGTGTTGATTTTAAGCTTTAATGCATTGTGATCTGATAGAATGCATGGAATTATTTCAATCTTTTTGTATTTGTTGAGGTTTATTTTGTGTCCTATTATGTGATCAATTTTTGAAAAAGTTCTATGGGGCACTGAACAGAAAGTATATTCTTTGGCGCTTGGGTAGAATATTCCATAGATGTCTGTTAGGCCCATTTGATGTATGGTATTGTTTAATTCAGATGTCTCTCTGTTAATTCTCTGTCCTGTTGACTTATCTAATGGAGACAATGGGGTATTGAAATCCCCTAGTATTGAGTTGGGATTAATTTGGGTCTTAAAGTCCTGTAGTACTGTTTTTATGAAGTTGGGTGCACCAGAGTTTTGTGACTATATGTTCATGAGTGTAATATCTTCTTGGTCATTTGTTCCTTTGATCAGAATTAAGTGGCCCTCTTTATCTCTACTGATTATTTTTAGTTTAAATAAAGTCTATTTTGTCATATATTAGAATTTCAATGCCTGCTTTTTTCTTAGTACAATTCACTTGGTATATTTTTTTCCTTCCTTTCACCTTAAAGTAGTGCCTGATCTTGAAAGTAAGATGAGTTTCTTGCAGACAACAAAACGATGGGTTTGTTTCTTAATCCGTTCAACTAGTCTGTGTCTTTTGACTGGGGAGTTCAGTCCATTGATATTTAAAGTTATTAATGAGAGATGAGTATTGATTCCTGTCCTTTTAATTTCTGTTTGCATTCTTGGTGTAGCTCTTCATTTCCATAGTTATACCTTCCTTAAGTTTCTGTCTGTTACCCCTTGGGTATAGTTGTTCTGTTCTTCAGCTCTTTGTATTGCTTCAAGAACTCTCTGAGGGACTGGATTTGTGGACATGAATTCTATTATCCTATTTAAGTCATGGAAGATTTTTCTTTCCCCTTCAACTATAATAGACATTTTGGCTGGGTAATCTGCATTGGTATCTGTGGTTATTTAGAACTGGGAATACTTTGGTCCAGGCTCTTCTGGCTTTCATAGTTTAGACTGAAAAGTCAGATGTAATTCTGATGGGTTTTCCTTTATAAGTGACTTGCTGTTTTTCTTTTGCAGCTTTCTGTATTCTCTCTTTGTTCCATATGGTTAGTGTTTTTACTGTGATGTGCGTGGAGAGTTTCTTTTCTGGTCCTGTCTATTTGCTGTTCTATATGCTTCTTATATTTGTATGGGCATGTCTGCTTTAGTGTTGTGAAATTTTCTTCTACCATCCGGTTGAAATGGAGATCTTTCTTAAAGGCTAAAACTTCATTCAATTCTATGTCTTATAAGGTTGATACTGAGTTCAATATTGTGTAACTGTATTAAGTCAAGTGTGAACCTAAAAATTTACAGCCAATTTTGAAAGAGCTATATCATTGCTCTGGAAATTGTTATTGAATATGTTAATGCTGGAATGAAATGCTTCTGTTAAAAAGAGTGTAGAAGTAGGTAAAAAGCCCCAAACTTAACTGAGAACCTATTGGCAGCCCCTAACTATTGGGAGAGAGAGAGTTGGTTTTAAGAGTGTGATGCCAGATAGGTTAACCAGTGGATGAAAACAAACCAAAGGATATCTGGGGACACAAATGTGGATCAACAGGCCTTAATATATATGACAGAGTACATGAACACCTGCAAGGGTGTGTAAAACAGTGCAAATAAAGGACGGAATAATGGAGTATTAGGCTTCCCCTAGGGTCTATTTCATAGTCAGCCATGGATTTGAAGCCAAGTTAATGGTATCAATTATGGGTTCCATTGTGTGGAGTAGATGCTGAATCCAAACAGAAAGTGGCTGATGACTCCCATAACTTTCATGCCACTATTGCACCAGTGGGCGTGTCTTTCTAGGCTGGGTCTTATTGTAGCTTCCAGGGTTCACAGCTGGGTAAGACTACTGATGACTTTTCTCTCCCAACAGCATGCAGAAAACCTTCCAACCCTGTGAAAGCCAACCAGTAGGAATGGGGCTTCTAAGTTGCTGCCAGATTGATGTCTCCATGTCCTATGACTCATGTATGTGATGTCTTCAAAAATGGGGTCTTACCATCAAGTTCTGTAAGACATCCAAGAGCACTGGCAATAGTCTGTGGAATTTGTGTGGCAAGTACGTGGGATTCCACTGACTAAAGCTGAAAAAGAAGTAACATATACCTGTCACAGGTCTTTTTATATGAAAGCCCATGGTGTCTGGGAGAGGCATTGCCAACTCATTATAGGGTAACTCCACTAAATCTATTTAAGGGTATATATTTAGAGAGATTCTATAGTAATGTTTCCAAGGGTATTTTCAAATGTCTTGACTTTACTCCCTCCATCCTCTCTTTCTCTCTCTCTCTCCCTCTATCTATTCCCATCTCTAGCTCTCTATTTATCCAAAACAAAAGGATAAACTAAGGAGTAATCCTAGTGGTTCAAGACATTCAAAAACAGCATTGTCATCCTCCTTGACAAAAGGTAAAATTGAGGCTCTAAATGGTTCCCAATGAAGAAAAGACGCCTGAAAGTTGAACCCGGATATTCCCTAAATCCTTAACTCAACAACCTTGAAAAGATGTTCGATTTCCTCACAGATGCCACAAAGAACAGGAAAATGGGGAAGAAGTAAGAAATTTGAATTTGAAGAACAGAGATAATCCCATCCCATTTTCCTGGGTTAACTCAATACACCTATGTGCAGGTGGGAGATTATAGTTTATATAACTCCACATGCATCAAGATCTTTGTCTTCTGATGGCATCATGCCCAGAAAATTTGACTCTCAGGATGTTCAGATTTCAGGATAAGCTGATTTCCTAGAAGCTATTTAGGCAGGACTTGGAACCCAGGACACAAACCCTCAACTTGCAGCCATGGAGGTCGGAGGGGTCTTCACCATCTTCCTAGGGCTCTGCTTGTCCTGTTTGCTGATCCTGATAGCCTGGAAACGAAGGAACAAGGGAGGAAAGCTGCCCCCTGGCCCCACACCCTTACCTTTCGTGGGGAACCTGTGGCAAGTCCGCATTGATGCAACATTTCAGTCTTTAATGAAGGTGAGCTATCCCCTCTCATAAGGATGAGGGCAACAAATCCCATAGTCAGGTATGCACAAAATCAGAACTTCTAAACACGAATTGAGAAACAGTGTCTAAGGACCATGGAATTCAGAAATTGCAGAAACTTAAAACAGAGAAAAAGTATCTTAGAAACACAAATTCTCAGTGCATTGGAACAGATCTCTCTTCCTCTCAAAACTCAGGAATCACAACCTAGGAGCTTCTGGAATTTCATTTCTTTAAACACAATGATCATACTGATTGTTCCAGAACTTTGAGACTGTCACAAAATCTTAAGGTGCTCAAAAATATAGTTTCAAAAAGAGAAGCTGTAGATCTCAGTTCATCTATTCTGGGTCCATTACTTTGCAAATAAGACTTGCAAGGCTAGGGTTCACTATTGACCAGGATCACAGGAGTCAAATTTTAATGCTTTCTACAAGAAGGCCTTCTAAGATCAGAAGAACCTGTATCTATCATTCTGAACTTAGTTCCCTCCTGAATTCTCTACTCTCTACAGTCTGTGACTGGTCTCTGTCCTCCAACCTACTACCCCCTCCAATAACTTCCTTCACTCCCAGCTCCAGAAAAAATATGGCTCTGTGTTCACTGTGTACTTGGGTCCACGACCAGTGGTTGTCTTATGCGGACATGAGGCTGTGAAGGAGGCACTGGTAGACCAAGCAGATGACTTCAGTGGCCGTGGAGAAATGCCTACATTAGAGCGAAACTTTCAAGGTCACGGTAAGTAACGGCAACAACAGAAGTGATTACAATGTACTCTGTGTGTTGTATGTTCTCGTAAGCATTCTACTGGAAGCCCTCCATTGGCTCCCTTGAGAAAAATGTTGATACACTAATTTCACAAGTGAAAATACCTGATAGGAAAAACCATTAGGTAATATTACACAGCAAGCAGGAGTGCTGCTTTTGAACTCCAGAAATCTGACTCTAAAGTACTTTCTGTGTTAGTTTTATTCTTACTGTTACTGATATATGAAATTCTGTGTATCCTCCCTGAAGCCTTCACAGATCATCTTATTTCCTATCTGCCTTCCTATACATATATGTGGCACACGGGTCTCTGTCTATTCCACCTGGGAAGATTCGTTTCTAGTGTTACCCACACACCTGCTGCTGCTTGCAACCATCCTTTGAATCCAGGCTATGTCTGTATGTTTGTATCCATCTGTTGTTATGTGTTTTCTTCATTCTGCTCACTCTTTCATAAATCCATCAAAATACACTCCTTAGTCTTTAAATACAAGCACATTTCCTTGCTGTTATGTCTACATCTCTCTATAGCTCTTATACCATTAATCCATTCATCATTTATGTATTGATCCTTATGTCAGTCATCTATTGATTTTTCAGTCCATCTACTCTTCCCACCACCCATTCTTCTCTCCATGTCTGTCCTTCCTTCCAACCACTATCTGAGCATCTTAAACCCTCCATTCATCATTGAGTCTTTCATCCACATATACACTATCCACCTAGCCATCTACCCACCCATTCACCAACCTATCTGCCTTTCTAGTCATAAACTCTTCCTTCATTTATCAATATATGAAATTAACCTTACTAATTTCTAAACAATTCACCAATCTCCACATAAGAAAAATTTACACTAATCTTAACACAAAGTAACTCCTTTTATATATGCACATTAATGTACAATTGTAATCTTATATCTAAAAATGTGTGTGTGTAGAGAATCCCAGTGGAATGTAGAAAATAGAATTAGTGTTTCCATTCAAAGTTACTCTAGATGGCATTCTATCTATAGCTTCCACTTTCCTGGGCATTCAACAACTAATTAATACAGTTCTAGCTCTCTGTCCTTTAAGAAACATTCCTTGATCTCCCCTAATTATAACCAGCCTGATTCCCCTTTCTTTCAACTCAATCTGGACTATTTTGGAGGGTCTTGAAAGAAGAGAATTTAATTTTCCATTGAGTCTAGAAGGTTGAGGGTGTCTTCCTCTAGACTACAGAGAAGAACTTTCAGAATCTTGTCTATCAAAGAGTTGAGCACAGGAAGGGGAGAGGAGGCAGCATCCCGACACTGAGATCTCCACAGGTTTAGCTCTTTCCAATGGAGAACGATGGAAGACTCTCCGGCGCTTTTCCCTGACTGTCCTTCGAAATTTTGGGATGGGAAAGAGGAGCATTGAAGAACGGATCCAGGAGGAGGCTGGCTACCTACTGGAGGAACTCCGGAAGACCAAGGGTATGGAGACCACCAGGGTGACTGGGTGTTTATGGAGAGCTCAGTCATGTGAAGATTGGCTTAGTGGGTGAAAGGTTGGAAAAGGATGAGGATGGCAAAACATTAAGGGTTCATGGAGTTTTCCAGTGAGCTTCCATGTTAAAAATCAACAAGGACGACCATAGGGATCACTTGTCCAGAAACATCCATCAGTATAACTCAGGAAGACTGTAGCTCAGGAAACAACATGTGGGTTTGGTTGTTAAGTGAGTTTGTGTCTTTTTCTGGAAATAGGATCAAATTCTGTTATATTATACCTATTTTAGTGTGATAAAGAAAACAACACAAAACTTGCCTTCTTCATCATTTTAAGAGTATAGTTTTCTAGTGTTAGGTGGATGCACACTGTTGTGGAGCAAATCCTCAGAAAACCTTCATTTTACAAGTTTGAAATTTCTATCCATTTCTCTCTGTTCCCTTCCCCATGGTGTGTGTGTGTGTGTGTGTGTGTGTGTGTGTGTGTGTGTGTTTGAGACATAGTTTCAGTATGCAGTCAGGCTGGCTTTGATCTTGTTTAGTCTCCTATATGATGGGATTACAGACAGGAACCACCATATAGGAACCAACATACTTGGGCTATTTTATCATGTAAGCATACATATATCTATATTTATATATATGTGTGTGTATATATATACATATGTGTGTGTAATTTTTGTAATACTGGAGGTTAAACCCAGGGCTTTGGCCTTGCAGGGAAATTGCTCTCCCAGATAACTCATTACATTTTTAAAACATTTTTATTGAGCTTTTAAAATTTCATAAATATTTCCTACTCACATCCAGAGGCCCTCCTCAGTCCATGCCTCCCTATTCCCCACCAAACCCTATGCACGCTGCCATACATGTTGAGTCCTATTCATTCAGGTGTTTGTACCTAAAAGTCCTTCAGTTAAATGAAGTCAGCCCATCCAATGGTTGTCTCATTACATTTTTAAAGAAGTCTAGTCCCTACCCTAAAATAAGGTATGGAATAAACAGAGTCTAGAAAAGACAAAGCTTGAGGAATAGAGACCTAAAAAGGTAAGAGTTATAAGTAGTCACATTTCTTTAAGCCAGAAGTTTCTTGTCTGTGTTCCGTAGATGACTAAGGGTCTATGTATAGGCTTCAAATAGCTCTGTACCTCCAGAAGTTATCTGCCATGTTATACTTTGTGAATGTGTGTGATTATGAAGAAATTGTCCCCCAAACCATTTACTTGGCCAGCATCTTGTTTACAGATAGTGCATCTGAGGCCTAGATTTTCTTTTTCATATGTATATTTGTGTGTTTGGGTATATGCAAGTTCATATGTGGGGGGATGAACATGGATATCTATACACATATGTGCTGAGGCCACAGGGTGATGAAAGGTGTCTTCCTCAAACACTCTTGACTTTATTAAACACTCTTGAATTTATTAACTCACTCATACACATAGTGAGTTATTCACTTGTTAGTGCTGAACCTGGGACTCATCAGTGTCACAAATCTAGCTAGGCAGCTTGCCATGGAGAACCCCTGAATTCACCTCTCAAATATGGGGTTTAGAGACAGGCAGTTATACTGGCCCAGCTTTTTATTTTACTGTTTGTGAGCCTAACTCCAGTCTTCAAGCTTACATGGCAACTGTTATGTCTACTGAGCCATTTCCCCATCCCCAGGAAGGATTTATATATTTTTAACTGATTTAAGAATTTCATATAGGGGCTGGAGAGATGGCTCAGTGGTTACGAGTACACTGCTCTTCACAAGACCTAGGTTCAATTCCTAGCACCCACATGGTGGCTATAAACCATACTTAACTCCAGTTCCAGGGGAATCTGAAGCCCTCTTCTTACCTCCAAGGCATTGCACAACAAGGGTGTACTCACATATATGCAGGCAATACACTCATACACATAAAATAAAAAAATAAAATATTTTTAAAAGAATTTCATGTAATGTATTTTGATCATGTTCAGACCTTCTCTCCTCTCTCCACACCCCACCTTACTGCCCACACCACCAACATCATGTCCTCTATCTCTATTTGCCTTTTTGAGGACTATAGACTCAAATCTAGGTTTCCTAAATATGCTTGGGTATAGGTCTATTCCTTGAAGTCTGGTCAACTCATCAGGTGTCACACCAGGAAGGAAAACTGACTCTTCCTCTCCCAGCATCTCTCAAAAGCCAGTAGATCCTCACCTCAGGCTGGAGCTTCCTGCCCACCTCCACATCCATGCACAGCCCCTGTTTGACTTGGGTTTTCACAGGTCTTTAACATGCTCTCATACGTGCTGTGGATTCATACATGCAACTACTCTGTGGTGTTCAGACAACACAGTTTCCTTAGATTCATCTACTGCCTGTGGCTCTTTCAGTCCTCCTGCGCCCTCTTCCACAAAGACTCCTGAGCCTTCCGAGGAAAAGGCATGATGTAGGCATCCCATTTAGGGTTGAACGCTCCACCGTCTCGTATTCTCTGCCTGTTGAACAGTTGTGGGTCTCTGTATTCCTCGCTATCTGCCGCAAGAAGAACTTTCTCTGGTGAGAGTTGACAGAAACAAGCTGTGGAAAAATGCAGGTCTGGGCATAGGAAGGATTTCTTAGTAACCAAATGGAATTCTTGGTATACTAGACTAAACTCAGGCGTTCTTTTTCATGTGCCTTCTTCACCATCCCTCCAAATCTGTGACTGTCCACCACACATACATTTAGGTAGTAGTAACAGAGGATAATCATTAAACTCCTCTATCAGTTCTTGAGTGATTAATACAGTTCAGGCCCTGTGTAATCATTTGATACAAATTGTTGTATTGAACTCTCAGGGATCAATTACACCGTTTATCAACCGGTTTGCAGATTGGGAAACCGAGACTCCGATATACAAATGAGCTGAATCACATGTACTATTAAGCAACAGGTCCAGGATACAGTGCCATCACCACTGAGTGATTCCTCCCCTGCTTCACGAACTACTGTGCTCAACATAATCAATTTCCACCCCCAGGAGCTCCCATTGAACCCACCTTCTACCTGAGCCGCACTGTGTCCAATGTCATCAGTTCTGTTGTCTTTGGAAGTCGCTTTGACTATGAGGACAAGCAGTTCCTGAGCCTGCTGAGGATGATCAATGAGAGTTTCATCGAGATGAGCATCCCCTACGCACAGGTACTCACTGGTCATATCCCTGCCTGTCCCTTGATATCAGTTAAGCACTTGCCTATACATAACTTTTCCTCCCTTTAGCTATCATTTTGCCCAAGTTTTCAAGAAGCAAAAAGTCACATCTAATTTCAGACCCAGCAGTAAACTGGGGTTTTTTGAGACAGAGTTTCCTTATAAAAATCAGGTTGGCCATGAACTGAAAGTCCCCATCCTAAATCTCCCTAAGGCTGAGATTACAGGTGTACACTACTTTGCCCAACTCCAGGAATGGATTTTGAGCACAGCTCTCTGACTCTAGTTCTCATCCCACCTTGTATCTGATTTCTATAACTGACCAATCCTACTTGACTGTTTCCCACAGCTGTATGACATGTACTCTGGAGTCCTGCAATATTTTCCAGGAAGGCACAATCGCCTCTATTATCTGATAGAAGATCTTAAAGAGTTCACTGCATCTAGAGTGAAGATCAACAAAGCATCCTTTGACCCCCAAAACCCTAGGGATTTCATTGACTCCTTCCTCATCAAGATGCACCAGGTACTCATCTCTTTAACCCAATACTTTCTTACCTTCTTCATGTGAGTCCCTGCAACTTTAAATGCATCCTGCAAATGAAAAAGAGAAATTATTTCACATGAATTACATATATCTACCGAAAAATATAGAAACTGAAGGAACTACATAAATTATAGAGTTATAACCTATTATAAAATTTTTGGTTAGCTTGTTAGCTTATTTGTTTGTTTGTTTGTTTTGAGACAGGGTCTAGCTATGCAATCCTGCTTGGTCTGGAACTCATTATGTAGACCAGGCTGGCCTTGAACTTACAATGATGTATCTGCCTTATCTTTAGGAGTGCTGGGATTAAAGGGATGCACCACCACATCCAGATAAGCCTCTTATAACTTTAATACAGATTTCTTTAAAATTAATGAAATTCATTTTAAATTTAGCAGGTAATAATTCTGCATATTTACAGACGTTAGTATGACACTCCCTCACATGCATGCAGCATTCATTGGTCAAAACTAACACCCTCATCTCTACTAATCAATACGCTACTTCAGGTAAACCTTTCCTGACTTTCACATATGAAAGAGAATGTGTGGTACTTGCCTCTGTGCCTGGTGTATTTCATGTGGCACAATCTCCATCAGCTATATTCATTTTGCTACAAATAAAGTATTTTCTTTTTGTGGCTAAATAATACTCCACGACGAAGGTATACTATATCTTTCTAAAGTAAATGTTGCATCTACAAATTTTAGTATAAGAAAGCTGATAATCTGACAGTGTTAAAATTATATCTGCGCCGGGCATGGTGGTGCATGCCTGTAGTCCCAGCACTTGGGAGGCAGAGGCAGGAGGATCTCTGTGAGTTCAAGGCCAGCCTGGTCTACATAGTGAGTTGCAGGACAGCTCAGGCTACAGGGAGACCCTGTCTCAAAAAGACCAAAAAAAAAAAGAAAATAAAACTAATTTAAAAAAATTATATCTGCCAGAGATATATTATTGACAGGTAGAATGCACATTTAGAGTTGGATTTTAAGAAACTTGGAAGTTTATCTTTTTTCCCCTTTTGGTTTTTTTAAGATAGGGTCTCCCTGTAGCCCCAGCTGGTCCAGAATTCCCTATGTAGGCCAGGCTGGCCTTGAATTCACAGAGGCCCACCTGCCTCTGCCCCCTGAGTGCTGAGATTAAAGGCATGTACCACCACATCTCACTTTCTTTTTATATAATACACACACACATACACATACACACACATATATGTGTGTATATATATACATATATATGTTTTATTAAAGGGGAGACAGAGTCTTACAGGGTCTGGGACCCTGTTCATATGAACTTACAACAATTGGAAGCTTATCTTTAATTTGAGTGTAAACATTAAAATCACATGTTCAATGTCTTAGAGATGTAAGAATATAGATGTTTAACAACTATGCGTCTTGATTCTTAAATATCAAGAATTCATAAATTTGCGTTTCCTACTATGGAACCTTATAAACTTAGAAAAATACATGCTCTAATCTCCCCAAACATTCAGCCTGTGTAAGACCATCCACCTTCTTCCCCCGTTCTCTGCTCACACACTGCAAACACACCGGCCATCTCTCTGACACACCAGCACACCAGGCACACAGCTGCCTCGGGACCTCTGATCAGCTTGTTTCTTCTCCTCCACTTACTTTACCATCCTTTCTACTATCCCACATGCAGAATGATTCTGTTAACTCGCCCCTTCACTTTCAGGATAAAAGCGATCCCCACTCAGAATTCAACCTCAAGAACTTGGTCCTCACCACCCTCAACCTCTTCTTTGCTGGCACAGAGACCGTGAGCTCTACATTACGTTATGGATTCTTGCTGCTAATGAAGTATCCCGAGGTAGAGGGTAAGTCTCGCCCTGAGCGACACACGGTTCCTCCCATACCTCTTAGGAAGGATGATGTCATCTTGAACATTAAAATCCCATGTCCTCAGACTCGTCAGCCTTTATAACCCCAGAGTATGGAATCTGCACATCTCTGATTGATTCCTGTATTTATTCTCAACAGCTGCTGAAACAGTAATTTACAGCAACACAGGTTTTGACTTTACCCTGATGAACTCCAGATTTCTGCTCAGATAGACATTCACTAGGCTGGCATCAGAGTAGATGGTTGTTCCGTGCCTTTCCAGGTTTCAGACCTGGATCCCTGGGGCTCCTGGGTTCATGACTGCTTCTTGCATCTTCAACACCAACAGCGAATCCCTTTGCTCCTGTCGCCACACCTACTGTTCTCATCCTCTTCCCTCTGTGGTTCCAACACATTACAACTAAGGGCCTTGAGGATACTCCACATAATCTCCCCATTTCACTTATTACTATAGAGAAATCCACGAAGTCCTTTTGTTTTCCTGTTGTTGTTGTTGTTGTTGTATGAATAAATTCACAGGTGTCAGGGATTAGAACATGGATTTTTCCCTTTTCCTTTGACATAGAGTCTCACTACATAGCCCAGGCTGACCCTGCTCTCATGATCAGCCCAGGCTGACCGACTTCTCAAAGTCTTTCTGCTTCAGCCTCCCATGTGGCTGAGAGTGCCTGTGTGCCACCACACACACATGAGGTAGATATGTTTCAGGACTATCATTTAGCTGAAATATGCTATCAATGTCACATAGAATCCATGTCTAGTGAATTATTATTTGACCTGGTTGAGTAACCGCAAGAATCAGGAATTGATTTCTTGATAAAATCAAATCTCTAGGTCGGCCTTTCTCTGCACTAATCTAATTCAAACAAGCCAAACACTTTTCATGATTTAAAAAAATCATGTATGAGAGTTCGGCTTGAACTAGGATGTTGTCCCAGTCATTTCCCTTTTGTACTTTCTTGGTGTGTTCGAGGAAAGACCCAAAGTTCCATACAGCATTCAAGGGTCTAGGCTGTGTGCCTCCCAATGTTTGATGATGTTCAAGGACCCATGATGTCATTGTTGAGTGCAGCAAAGCAGTCAGAAAACTCGATGTCCTCACTTAAGTCTTCCTTTTATCCTGGAGATAAAAATAAAATCTTCATATCACAATCTTTGATTTAACGATGCCTGCAAAGGCCAGAACATGACTTGCCCTGGCCTCTCTAGCAGAGACCCTCCCTTGCCTGGACATGTGCCTCATACCTGTAATCCCAGCACATAAGGTACTAAGCAGGAAGATAGGTTAAGACCAGTCTGCTATGGTTAGTGAGTTCTGGTTCAACGTGGGCTACCTACTGAGATGCCGTCTACAAACAATCAAGCACATTTTCCCCCCAACAAAAACAAAAACTAAGCAATGACAATAAACACTACTGGCATTTCCTGTCTTTTTTTTTCTGGTATGTTCCCTGCCTCGTTGCAGCCAAGATCTATGAAGAGATTAACCAGGTGATTGGACCACACCGGATCCCAAGTGTGGATGACCGGGTCAAAATGCCCTACACAGATGCTGTCATCCATGAGATACAGAGACTGACAGACATCGTGCCCCTGGGTGTACCGCATAACGTCATACGGGACACTCATTTCCGAGGCTACTTTCTGCCCAAGGTGAGGCCACACCCCATGTTGTCCTTTCATCCCCCCCCCTTACACCCCTTTCTCCTCTTAACACATTATCCAACACTGATTTCTTCTGATTACAACCATCTGTTTCTCAGGGCACAGATGTGTATCCCATGATTGGTTCAGTCCTCAAAGACCCCAAATACTTCCGCTACCCAGATTCTTTTTATCCTGAACACTTCCTAGATGAACAGGGACGCTTCAAGAAGAATGAAGCCTTTGTGGTCTTTTCCTCTGGTAGGTAATATGCTTTCTCCAGGTGAGTTCTGCAGCAATGTCTCGACCTCACAATTCTCAAGAGATATGAAGGTCTGTCAAACACTCACGAAATCCTAGAAATCCTAGAATCCCAGAAGACTGAAATATTAGAGTCATTCAGTCTAATGACTAGAAAAAAATGTCAGGGTAGGTGTGGTGGTGCACATTTGCGATCCCAGCACTTTGGAGATAAAGGCAGTGAGCTCGCAAATTGAAGGCCAGCCTGGTTGGTCTGGTGAGATTCTGTCTTTGGAAAATAGGAAAAAGAAAAAAGTGTTAGAGCAACAATACTACTTTAGAAACATGTAGTAAAGCTAATCCTGTTCTGTGAAGGATCAAATGAAAAATATCCCATGTTTTCTCAGTCATGTGATCCGTGTCTGACCCACTCTTCTCTGCCTAGTGTTATGGAAGTTGCCAGTGACAGCACTTGGTGTGTGAATGTTTGAACAACTTTATTCATGAACACTGAAATTTGAATTTCATTTACCTTAACACATAATGCAAAATATTATTTTCCTTTGGATATTCTGAAACATTCTAAAACATGAAAAGCATTTGTATGCTTCAGATCATGCAAACACAAGCACCACAACAGATTTGCCTCATGGTCTTAATGTTATATTTTAAATGGAAGTTATACGAAGGCTGGAGCCAGGGTGGGTTACTGCAGTTCCATCTGTGAACGGAGATTCATCCCTTCCCACCATTGAAAACGATCTTGACAAATAAGACTATTTAAACTAAACTCTCAACTTGTTTCTCTTACTGGTATCTGACACCTTAGGCATTCGAAATTTTTTTGAGGAACAAAATACACAAGGTTTTTATTTTAATTTTTACTGTTCTTGGGATGTAATCCATCCATGTTTAAGAAGTACACTATGATAGGCTACACACTCTACCCCCACTGGTGAATTCTAGTCAAGTGTTCTACTGTTGAGACATACCTCACCCTCGTGAATCCTTTAGAACCATTCCATCTTGGAAACATTGGAGTCCAAGTCAACACAGAGGTGTCTTACTTACCCTCTTTAGCCCTTCTAAGTGGCAGGTCATGGTTAAGCACTGACAGTAGGAACCCGCTGACTCTTGACAACTCTATATCACGGACATAGTCATGAGTTGAGATGACCAGCTGAGGCTCAGTGGGATGACATTGACAGATGCACACTACACCCCCAAGAGTATGGCCTAATGACAGACTCTTATCTCTTCTGTGCCTTCAGGAAAGCGAATCTGTGTAGGGGAGGCGCTGGCCCGTATGGAACTCTTTCTCTATTTCACCTCCATCCTTCAGAACTTCTCGTTACGTTCCCTGGTGCCTCCCGCTGACATTGACATCACTCCCAGGATTTCAGGCTTTGGCAACATTCCTCCAATTTATGAGCTCTGCTTCGTGCCCCGTTGAGCATCCCTTACTAGACCAACAGAGTCATCTGACAGCTGAGCTTTACTAGAGATCAAGTGCACACACTCTCCCCACTGCCCCTAAATTCTCACTATAACTCTAAGAGAACTCATTCTCACTTCGTGATGAGACCACAGGTCAGGGAGAGTTATCTAAGAATTTGCAGCTGGATGTGGAAAGCAGTACCCTGCGCAAGGCTTTGGGGAAAGTCTGAAGGCTTAAGATCACTGATAAACCTCTGTCTTGGTTCCAGTCAGCACTAAAGTCTAAACTCTTGTAGATTCTGTGTGTTTATTCTGCTCCTTTGTCTTTGCACTGACATCAGACAAAATGTACCCCACAGCCCTTTCTTGTTTAACTTCATTTCTCCTATCCAATAAAGTCAACGCTGAATTCAAACGCTGAATGTAACAAGGTTCTCCTGTCACATGGACACATAGGTAAAGTCCAGAACACAAGTGGAAAGGAGTTCAACTTGAATGACTTCCCACTGGTTGGGCCACCCCGTGTGACACCACAGCATCAGGCATCCTCCTGGCTCATTGCTTTCCCTCACCATCACCCCTTTTGCTAAGCTTGCCTTTTTGGTGGCTCTTATCACAACTCCCAGCTCTGCCCGTTCTTTATTCCATTTTGAATGTAGTTTGTAGTTCAGTTGCTCACAGCTTCTGTGACTCCATTTCCAACCTTCTGTCATCTTGCTCGGCTTTGATGGTACCTTGCCCTGGCTGGGCCTGGGTGGGCGATAATTAATTCTTCTATTCCCAAAGATAGCTTGTTGGATTGTCTCCTTAAGATGTCAAACGACTGAGCCTTAGACAGATCTTAAGCACCCCATCCCCCTCATTCAACTCTCTACTCAAATCTGACCTCAATACACCCTAGACAAACAAAAGCACTGGCCTGAACATGGCACAGCTGACCCTGCCGTTCTGCAGGAGCTCAACAACTTCTTCCAAGGAAGTGTCAAACAGTCCGAAGTTCCCTATCTCCACGCCGTCTTTCACCTCCACTCCTGCCCTCCTTCATTCTTCAGCCTCCCTCTATTGGATCTTCCCAAGTCCCGCCCCTCTCCGACCAGACCCGGCCAACCTGACCAGTGAGCCCCATCTCCATCAAACTCCTTCAGGGACCTCTTCCCCTTTCCCAGCCCTCCCTCTGTACCCCCTTCCTCTTTTCTCAGTGTTCTTGACTGCTGCCCTCAACCCCAAAACTCACCACTAACCCTCGCTGTCCACCTCTGTCTCTCTCCTAGATCTTGGCCTCTGCTTCCTGTCACTCCACTTGTCACCCTTACTCCCAACTCAATTCCAAAAATCTGCCATCTTATACCTTCCTTCTCCAAGCCGGCCCCCACTCCCTCCCGTCCCATCACACAATAACACCACCCATCCCGCCCTACCTGTCTTCCCATCTGCTCCCCCCTGTGACGTTGAGGGGTTGGACAGTCCTATCCCAGTTCGGGTTCCTTTGTCCTTGGCGGATATATCTCAAATCGAGGAAAGACAAGAAATACTCTTGGACTTTAAAAAACAATTATAAGACTCACCCATGCTTCTTTAACCTGGTCAGAGATTTGTTATATCTTGAGCTCCACCCTCGAGCCTGATTAGAAGCCTGTATCTGGCAATCAGCTATTCAACATGCTAATGCCCTCCATCAGCAAAGCCCAAAGCTGGACAAGAGGCGGTGCCCTCTTGGGGTCCTGGTTGGAGTTATCAACTAAATTCAGAAAACCTAGGGGCTAGAGAGTTGGCTCATCAGTTATGAGCACTGGCTGTTCTTGCAGAAGACCCCAGTAAGTATCCCAGCACTCACATGGCAGCTAACAACTGTCCTTAACTCCAGTTCCAGGGGATCCAATGCACTATTCTGTCTTCCATGGGCTTCCTCACACAGGCGCACTTATATACATGTGTACAATACATGCACACACATACAATAAAAATAACAAATAAAATATTTATTAAATAAACAGAAAATCTAGATATCTGTAAGAGGGACCTAATGATCTCCTACCTACTGGCTGGCATGGGAAAAAGCATCCATAGTCAGGTTAATTATGACAAAGTTTAAGACATCATCTGGAGCCTTAAGAAAATCCTTCTCTTTTTATGAACCACTTTACAGAGGCAATTACCAAATATACCCATCTACACCCTACTTCTCTCAAGACCTAACTCTTCACATTAAAGTTTATTTCTCAGTCAGTCCCTGATATTCACAAAAATCTCCAAAAACTCAAAACTGACCTTCAAACTCCCCTACAAGAACTTCTCAATATGGCCTTTAAGGTCTTTAACCATAGGGAAGAGGGATCCAGGGTCAGAGAGATGGATCAGTGGTTAAGAGCACTGGCTGCTCTTGCAGAGGACCCTGGTTCAGTTCCCAGCACCACATGGCAGCTAATACCTGTCAGTAACTCCAGTTCCATGGGTATCCGACGCTCTCTTCTGGCCTCCTCAGTCATTGCATGACATAGCTGCACTTACATACTTGCAGCAATATGCTCATACACATAAAATAATAAAAAATAAAAAAATAATAAAAATAATAACAAAATAACAATAGGGAGGAGGAATCCAAGTAGGAAAAGGGAAAACATCTTAAACTTAAATGCCAACTTCTGGTATCCGATCTGCCATGAACCCCCAACATAAGACAGGTCAACCTGCCACATCAGGCTGCCAGCCCTCCCAAAGCCTCCCGGAGTCTGCTTTCCCTCTGGTACTTACTGCAGGGGACTGGGCAAAAGCATACCCTAATGTGAGGCCTCCCTCAAAGTCCTGTCCCACCTGAGGGCAATGGGGACACTGAAAAATGTGCTGTCCCCAGTGGAGATGCCACTCCCCAAGGGGGTTCACTGACTCCTATGTCCCACAAAACCTGATGCCAGTCATGAAATTAGTTCTGAGTTCATCAACCCTGTCATTCTTGGCAAGTTCCACAAACCCAGGATAACTGGGACAGTGTCTAGCAGGCCAATTTCCTACCTGGTCAACACTGGAGCTACTCTTTCAGAGAAAGAAACTCCCAGAGTTTCCAGGAACCCCTCGTCTCTGCCCCTGCCTCCATTATGACTCTTCCATTATACTACACCTTTGGAAAACTGACATTCATTCCTTCATAGTCTTTCCCTCTCCCAACCCTACTCCTGGGAAAGGACCACCAACAAAAGTTCAAACCATCCATTCTTATGCCCCCCACCTTAGACTATGCTACCATTTTCACTTTATGGGATTGTCCATTCCCCAACAACATACCCACTACCAACTCTACCCTTTTGCCATAAGTAAACCCACTAATATACAAACAGTAATCCATTGATCCCTAGTCACAGCACTTTCAAAATTGTGGCCCTAAAAGAACCTCATATTTACATCTCTATTTCATAATACCATTATCCCCCAAAGGCTTACAAGGGGGATAACAAATAATAACATAGCTTTTAGCTTCAGTCACCTCATAATATCCCAATCCTGAAAGTACAAAGTCCAATGACCTTTTCAGGATCATCCAGGATTTAAGAAAAGTCAGTGCCACTCTTGTTCCCATTCACCCTGTTGTTCCTAACCCCAACATTCTGTCTCTCACACCTCCAAATACCACTCAAGAATCATTGGCCTAAATGATGCCTTCTTCACAATTCCCCTTCACCCCCTCTTCCTGCCCTTTTGCCTTGACACTCATCTCTCTTGGCAACTAACCTGTACTATTCCACCTCAGGCCTCTTGGGATACCCCCTATGTTTTTAGTCAAGCCTTACAGTCAGACCAGGCCAACCTTAACTTCTGTCTTAGCACTCTCCATCAGTATGTTGATGATTTACTTCTTCATGGCCCTTCTGCCTCTGGTTGTGTCTGTCAAACTACCCTCCTTCTAAACCCTCTCTCTACCTGGGAATACCAGACCTCAAAAGACAAGGTCTACCAGTATACCGGCTGGAATCTCAGCACACCACCAGAGAGTGCTGAGTTCTGTCCCCCATCAGGCCACATTCTGGCATAAGGTTGACAAAACATAGGACTGCCGGAGAGAGCTGGTATCCTGCCTCCACTTGGTGAAGGAAGCTTGAGTGTACCTGACTGGAACCTGAATGGGGCTTATGTGGGTACCCCTGAATAGCTGATCTGAAGCCATCAGTTCCCTCCAAAATAAACCTGAGAGAACCTGAACCCTGTAAAAACCAGCTTTACACAACCAATAAAGAAAGGCCCTAGGCACTTCAACTTAATTCTCATATCAGAATCATAAACAACAAAAGAAATTCACATTCCAAAACCACACAAAAGAATAATAAAATGGAAAGCCAAAACACTATGTCCCCACCAAACTCCACCAACCCTGTAGAAGTGTTCTACAAGGAGACTATGATCAAGGAATTCAATGAATTTAAAGAACACATCAACAAACAAATCAAAGAGCTAAAAGAAGATAGGGATAAACTTCTGAATTAATTCACAAAAGAGGTAGAAACATTGAAAAAACTCAGGCAGAAGTGAAGAAGGAAGTGCAAAACTCAACAAGCCAACTTGAAACAACAGGGGAAAGCTTCACCGCTAGAATGGATGAAATGAAAAACAGAATATCAATACTGGAGGATAAAGTTGAAGAATTGGGCCACTCAAGCAAAGAGTATGGAAAAATTTTTTAAAACACAGGAATGGAATATTCATGAGATGTGGGACACCATGAAAAGTCCAAATCTATGGATCATAAGAATAATGGAAGGAGAAGAATTTCAGGTTAATGGTATTGATCAGATCTTAAACAGGTTTGTAGAAGAGAATTTCCTGAAATTAAGGAAAGACATTCCCATACAAATACAGGAAGCACATGAAACACCAAATAGGATCAGAAAAGAAACTCCCCATGACATATCATAGTAAAAACACTAAATGTACAGAACAAAGAGAGAATACTGAAAGCAGCAAAAGAAAAACAAGTCACATACAAAGGAAAGCCCATCAGAATTACAGCTGAGTTATCACTGAAACTATGAAAGCCAGAAGAGCCTGGACCAAGGTATTTCCTGTTCTACATGACAATAGATGCCAGACCAGAATACTATACCCAGAAAAAATGTCTATTATAGTTGAGGGGAAAAGAAAAACCTTCCATGACACGAATAGCCTGAAAGAATACATGTCCACAAAACCAGCCCTTCAAAGAACACTTGAAGCAATACAGAGAACAGAGAGAGAAACAACTATACCCTAGGGACAACAAAAGAAAACAAACAAAGATATAATCTAGGAAACACAAAATTACACATAGAAAACAAACAGCAATCAAAATGATGGCAACCAATACACACCTTTCAATAATAACCTTAAATATCAACGGACTGGACTTCCCAGTCAAAAGACACAGGCTAAGCAAATGGGTTAAGAAACAAAATCCATTTCTTTGCTGTCTGCAAGAAACCCATGGCACTCCCTTAAGGTGAAAAGATGGAAAAAAATATTTCAACCAAATGGCACTAAGAAACAAGCAGGAGGTGCAATTCTAATATCTGTTCTGACAGACTTTAAACTAAAATTAATCAGAAGATATAAAGAGGGTCACTTCATTCTGATCAAAGGAACAGTTAACCAAGAAGATATTACAATCCTTAACATATATGCACCAAATTCTGGCACAGCCAAATTCATAAAAACAACACTACAGGACTTTAAGACACTGATTAACCCCTACTCAGTGATAGCAGGGGACTTCAGTATCCCACTGTCTCCATTAGAAAAGACAACTAGACTATCTGAATTAAATGATACCATACATCAAATGGACCTAACAGACATCTTTTGAATATTCCACCCAAACACTAAAGAATACACTTTCTACTCAGCACCTCATGGAAGTTTTTCAAAAACTGACCACATCCTGGGCCACAAAACAAACCTCAACAAATACAAAAATATTGAAATAATTCCATGCATTCTATCTCACCACAGAGCAATAAAGCTCAAAATCAACACTGGATGAAGCCTTAGTCACTACACGAACTCATGGCAATTGAACAACATAATGAGTGGGTAAAAGGAGAAATTAAGAAAGAAATAAAAGAATTCCTGGAATTCAACCAAAAGGACAAAAAAACACAACACAACCTCAGGGACACATTAAAAGCAGTCCTAAGAGAGTGTCGGGAGCCATGCTTGACATAAGCATTGGAAATTAGAAGAGTGCCACGTTAAGAGCTTCTGAGCTCTCTACTTCAGCTCTGACCACTGAGTTCATAGCTCTAAGTGCTTACATTAAAAAATTAGAAAGAGCCCAAATAAATAACCTAACACTGCAACTCAAGACACTGGAAAGGCAAGAACAAATGAAACCCAAACCCATCAGAAGAGAAGAAATAACAAAAATCAGAGCAGAAATTAATGAAATAGAAACAAAGAAAACAATACAAAGAATCAAAGAATCTAAGAGCTGGTTCTTTGAAAAGCTAAACAAGATAGACAGACCTTTAGCCCAGATAACCAAGAGAAAGAAAGAGCAAATCCAAATTAACAAAATTGGAGATGAAAGGAGAAACATCACAACAGACACCAAAAAGATACAGACCATTATAAGGGAATATTTTAAAAACCTATACACTACTAAATCTGAAAGTCTAAAAGAAATGGATGGATATCTGAAATCATGGGAACCACCAAAGTTAAACCAAGAAGAGACCAACAGTTTAAACAGACCCATAACATATGAGGAAGTTGAAACAGTAATACAAAGCCTCCCAAAAAAAAAAAAAAAGCCCAGGCCCAGATGGATTTACAGCAGAATTCTACCAGACATTTAAAGAAGACCTCCAACCAATACTACTTAAATTATTCAAAATGATAGAAACAGAGGGAAAATTCCCAAATTCCTTCTGTAAAGCCAGCATCACTGTAATAGCCAAACTGGATAAACACAAACACACACACACACACACACAAAAAAAAAAAACTATAGACCCATATCGTTAATGAAAACAGATGCAAAATTCTCAACAAAATACTTGAAAACCACATACTGACACACAACAAAAAATTATTCACCATGATCAAGTAGGCTTTATCACAGAGATGCAGGGATGGTTCAATATATGCAAGTCAATAAACATCATTAATCATATAAATGGACTCAAAGACAAAAACCACATTGTCATCTCAATAGATGCAGAAAAGGCTTTTGACAAAATTCAGCATGCATTTATGTTCAAAGTCCTAGAGGGAATTGGACTGGAGGGAACATACCACAACATAATTAAAGCTACATACAACAAACCCACAGCCAATATCATTCTAAATGGAGAAAAACTAGAAGCATTCCCATTAAAATTAGGAACCAGACAAGGATGTCCACTATCGCCACTACTTCTCAACATAGTGCTTGAAATGCTTGCTAGAGCAATAAGACAGGAGAAGGAAATTTAAGGAGTACTAATTGGAAAAGAAGATGTCAAATTATCCCTTTTTGGAGAAGGAGTACAGGGAAATGTTCCCATTCACAAGTGCTGCAATAAGATAAAATAATAAAATAAAATAATAAAATAAAATATCTTGGAATAAATCTGACCAAAGACACCAAAGATCTCTACAGTGAAAAGTTTAAATCATTAAAGAAAGAGATTGAGGAAGACACCAGGAGATGGAAGGACCTCCCATGCTCATGGATTAGAAGAATTAATATTTGGAAAATGACCATCCTACCAAATGCAATATATAGATTCAGTGCAATCCCAATCTAAATCCCCATGACATACTTCACAGAATTAGAAAAATCCATCCTTAAATTCATACGGAGGAACAAAAGACCCCAGATAGCGAAAGCAACCCTGAGCACAAAGAGCAACGATGGGGGGATTACTGTACTAGATCTCAAAGCATACTACAGAGCCATAGTGATAAAAAACAGTATGGTACTGGTGCAAAAACAGACACATAGATCAATGGAACATCATTGAAGACCCAAACCCGAGTACACACAATTTCAGCCACCTGATATTTGACAAAGGTGCCATGAACACAAAATGGAGGAAAGACAGCATCTTCAACAAATGGTGCTGGCAAAACTGGATCTCCACCTGTAGGAGAATGAAACTACATCCTTATCT
>NW_008338788.1:140332-141037 GCF_000622305.1 Nannospalax galili | reverse complement strand
CCTACAAAACATAAGTACAGAAAAGGACTTTCTAAATCGGACTTCATTCACTCAAGAATTAAAACCTACAATTGACAAATGGGACTTCATTAAACTAAAAGGGACCTCATTAAACTAAAAAGCTTCTATACAGCAAAAGAAACAGTCAAAAAAGTGAAGAGAAAACCCATAAAATGGGAAAAAGTTTTCACCAGTGACACATCTGACAGAAGTTTAACATCCAGAATATATAAAGAACTCAGAAAACAAAGAATTGAGATACCAAATGACCCAATTAAAAGATGGGCTAAGGATCTAAACAGAGAGTTCTTAAAGGAAGAAATAAAGATGGCTAAGAAACATCTCAAAAAGTGTTCAACATCATTAGTAATTAGGGAAATACAAATTAAAACCACTCTATGGTATCACCTTACCCCAATCAGACTGGCTAGGATCAAGAGAATAAATGATACCAAATGCTGGTGAGGATGTGGAGAAAGGGGAACTCTCATTTACTGCTGGTGGGATTGCAAACTCGTGCAGCCTCTATAGAAAACAATGTGGAGAATTCTTAAGAAACTAAAAATGAATCTACCATATGACCCAGTTATATCACTCCTTGGCATAGACCCAAAGGACTCATCCTATTGTAGAGACACTTGTACAACCATGTTTGTTGCTACTCCTTTCACAATAGCTAAGAGAAGGAAGCAATCTAAGTGTCCT
>NW_008338788.1:92237-139730 GCF_000622305.1 Nannospalax galili | reverse complement strand
AGACAAGAGTTATGCAATTTGGGAGTCTTTTAGATAGACCCAATGAAGGGGTACTCCAATTGCCTCACCCTGCGTCCCAGTTCAGCACTGAAGAAGACAGAGTGGTCTGCATCCCTATTCCCTATTGGCAATTTGGGTAACCCCTTCAGAGGATGGCATGATAGGAATAGGAGGTAGGAATTGGCTAGGCAGTTAGGGTAAAAAGACCCAAAGAAATGTAGCCAGTTTCTGGGCTAAAAGTCAAAATGTCCTTGGGCCTGTTAGCAACACACTCTTAAGGCCAAAACTGTCAAAATGTCAAAAGTATTTGGGAGCTTGTATCTAATCCTTGAAAGATTTTAGGATTACCTCTTCAGAGGGGGGAATGTTGGAGGGAAGGGAGTGGGCATGGATTTGATCAAAACACCTTATATGCATGTATGAAATTCTCATTAAAGCTTTTGTGAAAAAAAAGACAAGACCTAACTTATCACCCCCTTACTTACTAGGAATTACCCTCACCCCAAAACAAAGATACACACACTGCCTGCTACCACATAGCATTAATTCAGGAACACCCCTCCCTACCAAAAAGGACCTGTTGTTCTTTCTAGGACTAAAGAATTTTTGTCACATTTAGATTCCAAACTTCTTTCTTATTGAACAACCACCATACAAAACAACCAGAGGCAATCTAGCTGAACCCTGTGCTCTCCACCTCCCTCTGCTCATCTAGTGATAAGCTTAAATGTAGCTTGTCCTAGACTTCTACCCTTTATCTCCCCAACTCTCAAGTCTTCTGCTTATCCCTTCACACAAATCAAGGACAAGCTCTGGGCCTTCTGGAGATGCACTCTGACCTATGGTTTGTCTCTCCAAGCAATTGGACCCAGTGCCTAGAAATTGGCCCTTTGTCCACAGCTCCTGTCAGCAGCAGCCTCCCTTCAGATACCTGAAGCCAATAAACTCACCCTATCTAAACCCCTCCAGGTATGTGTTATAGTCTGACAACTGCCAAGAATTCAGCCATGAGGTTGAAGTTGAGGTAGGAAGGATTTTATTAATGGCCAGGCTGTCCTTGTACTCAGGGAGCAAGTACAGAGAGTAGCCCCAAAGGGAGTCTGCAAGGACTTTTTATACATACTCAGCTATTTCTCAAAAGTGGGAATGCAAGGGGCCAGTGATCATGGTTCAAACTCAAGTACATATTTGCATAATTCAGTAAAAGTTTAAAATTATTATCAACCCCCCAGAGCAAGCAAGCAAGCATGGACAGAAGCAGATATGGTGTTAGGCAGCAGCTTATCTCATCTCGGCCAGACAGCTTCTTGGCCAGACAGCAGCTGTGGCAGCTTCTAAGAATTCCTGGTCCCTACAGGGTGTAGGCAATTTCAGGGAAATGGGAAAATAACTAGGCCAGGTCACGTAGGATGGTAAGATTGATGTCTTTTAGGCAGGGGCCTGCTACATTCCCACTCCTATTGGAAAATAATCAAACCTTTGATATTTCATCATCTTCTACTGATTTAGTTTGGAGGGAGTTGTATTGACTCTGTATCACCTTGAGTTTATTATCCAATATTTTAACAGGAAAGCTAATAGAACCATCACTACTGGTTCTGTTAGTGAGGCTAGCCAAGGACCCAACGTTTTCTAGGTTTGTTTTTTGTTTTTTGTTTTTTTCAGAAAGACTCATTTTCCTCTTTTCAGGCCTTTATTTTTTCTAGTAGCTGCCTTGTATTTTTTAGCTCTGCAGGTTTGATTTACATAAAAACAGTACGAATACATCGTTTTATGGTTCTGGCATCTTTAGTCTTAGAGATAAGCCCACTGGCAGACCCAAGGAATTTTCCAGCTTTCAGTTGAGAAAGAAACTGGTCATTTTTCTTTTGGCATCTTTACTTTAAAACTGTTTAATTTTTTTAATGTGCATCAGTGTATTGCCTGCATGTATGTGAGTGTACCCATGTCGTGCAATGCCATGGAGATCAGAAGGCTTCAGAGTCTCCTGGAACCAGAGTTAAGGATGGTTCATAGCCACCATGTGGGTTCCGGGAGTCGAACCCAGGTCCTCTGCAAGAGCAGTCCGTGCTCTTAACCCCTGTCATCTCTCCAGCCCCAAAACTGTCTAATTTTTACCTTTTATTTTTATTACTTTGAAGAGGTGACCCAATTTGCCCATGGGGAATCAGGATGCAGACTGCTCTGGCTTCTTCCATGCTGAACAGGGACATAGGGTGTGACAATTGGGGTGCCCCTTCAGTGGGTCTATCTAAAAGACTCCCAAAATGCGTAAGTTTTAACTGTAGGGAGAGAAGAAAGTCCTCGACCAATGCCTGGGAGATATGAAGGAGAAGTAAAGGCAGGAATAGTCAGCATTATAAGATCTAGACAGGGAACCAGAAAAATCAGAACAGGGCAAACTTTAAATGCCCAAATTAAAGTCCATTGGAATTCCCTGACGAGGCTTCCAAAGCCTCCCTCTATCAGGCTCCTCATTTTTCTTTTGGCTGCCAAGGCTGGACTAGAAAGAGATGAACTCAGGACTTGTTTTCAGGCACTCTGATAGCTGTTGGAGTGTCTAGAATCAGTCTTCTAGACAGGGAGAGAAAATAAATTTAGCCATCATTTCAGAACAATAGTAGCTGCAGATGGGCATTATAGTATTGGAGACCAAGATTGGAAGTCTTACACCTGAGCAGCATTTCTTGTTAAGAACAAAATCACTACTGAGAAATAATTGTCTAAATAACATTTTACCTGGACTTAAGTCTAATGTCTGGGAAATGCCATCCTTTGAACTCTTAAAGAAATATACTGATCACTTTAATTTTGGGTTATACTTTCCTTTTGGGTATTTAAGACCATACAGTTGGCCCAAATAAGCCAGTTTACTTTTACTTTAAGGTTGGTTGAGGATCTGGTCCTCAGGGGTCACATGGGCTTGGGAGGAGCCTCTGGCTCCTTAGGCCTTTTTTTTTCTTCTTCTTCTTTGGTCTTTTTGAAGCAGGGTCTCCCTGTAGCCCCAGCTGTCCTGAAACTCACTATGTAGATCAGGCTGGCCTTGAGCTCACAGAGATCTGTCTGCCTCTGCCTCCCAAGTGCTGGGACTACAGGCGTGCCAGCTCCATCTACCTGAAAATAAATCAAAAGGTCCTGCTCAACCCAGGCTTCACTTAGAAGTATGGAGGTCGCTAAACAACCAGCTCAGATACTGTATTGTGTAAACAACTAGCACTTAAAAGTTTTGTGAAGCATTTAACAGACCTAGAGACATTGTCCAGCAAATTTAAATATATTTAGGGCACCCAAATTTATAATAGGGTACCCAAATTTATATACTATCAAAATATCCTTTTTTATAAATCTGCACATGTATAATTTAATTAGGCGTGCCAAAATAAACCAAAATAAAACCAATAAATTCATGCACAATAAATGAATGAAAATAATAACTGAAGTGGCCAGTTTGGTTTGATGGAAACATATGAAGACAATGATCACAAACACATATGACAGAATTACTTGAGATCTCAATACATGAGAAAACTTATAGACACTCATGACAAAATTCCGTACAAACTAGGTGCACCCAAAACACAAAAATCAAGGAGTTCCTGTGAACGGCATAAGCAAGTTTAAGGTCAAAAGAGCATATAGATGGCCAGTCAGGACCAGGAATCTGCGTCCAGTCCAGCTCACAAAGGGTACGAAGTCTGGGGGCCTTAGGCTTAAACCCCATGCCCTCAGCTCTCTTCCTAAAATCAGAAAAGTTAGTCAACATACATTCAAGGGGGAACAAGACACAGAAGACTGAGACTGGCCCATAACAAAAGACAAAGGGCCACACCAATAACAAGGACTGAGAAACAAAGAAAAAACAATCCAGACGCTGGGCCTGTCAATGCCCCAGACTCTCAGGCAGTTTCGAGGATGTCTCCTCTGCAAACCGGCTAGGGGGATTAATGCTGCGTACAGCTTCCCACCTAGTACCAAGGCGCCAAACCAGAAACCAGAAACCAGGACAAAACCAGACTTGAGCTCAAAAATCAAGAGCACTTCTCCTTACCTCCTGTGGTACAGCAAGGGGCTCTGAAAGCGGAAGGCCAGGGCTGAGGAATGTCTCTGGAGGCCTTCCCCTGGCAGTTCCGACCTCCCGGTCATAGAAATCTCAGTGGGCCCTCCAAATGTTATAGTCTGATAACTGCTAAGAATTCAGCCACGGGATTGAAGTTGAGGTAGGAAGGATTTTATTAAGGGCCGGGCTGTCGTTACACTCAGGGAGCAGGTACACAGAGTAGCCCCAAAAGGAGTCTGCAAGGACCTTTTATACATACTCAGATATTTCTCAAAAGCAGGAACATAAGGGGCCAATATCATGGTTCAAACTCAAGTACATATTTGCATAATTCAGTAAAAGTTTAAAATTATTATCAACCCCCCAGAGCAAGCAAGCAAGCATGGACAGAAGCAGATAGGGTGTTAGGCAGCAGCTTATCTCATCTCTGCTGGTCATGTGGCAGCTTCTAAGAATTCCTGGTCCCTATAGGGTGTAGGCAATTTCGGGGAAACTGGAAAATAACTAGGCCGGGTCACTTAGGATGGTAAGATGGATGTCTTTTAGTCAGGGGCCTGCTACAGTATGGTCTTCTCACAACCTCAGTGAACTCCTGAGTCACAAAGCCTTTCTCTCTCTTTCCCCCTCTCACATTCAAGCAATCCACCCTTACCTCTTGGACCCCAATATTTCGTTTCACTGATGTTCCACCCCAAACCCTGACACGTTACTTCCTGGTGCTTCTTGTATCCTCACAAATTTCCTGCTTCCATTTCTGGGCTTCTATAGTTGACCTCACCCTCAACGTATATTGGACCAGCCAACACCTACTGCCCCCAACTGGTCCATAGATGGAAGCTTCGCAAACTGAGACCATAAGGCTGGCTATGCTATTATTCAGTCTGAGGCCAGCCCCCAAACCAGTTCACCACTATTATAGCATCTCACACACTTCCCTCCTCCACTCCCAACAGGCCATAGCTCTAACCCAAGCCTTCTTGTTGGCTAAAAATAAAACAGCTAACATATATACTGACTCCAAATATACATATAACACGATACATTCAAATGTAGACATTTAGCAGGAACACATCTTTCTCACCCAGCATAACACCCTAATCCAAAATGTCACTTTTATACACAATCTCTTGTAAGCAGCCCAGGAACTTAAACTAGCAGTCCAATTCCCAGTATATCTCTGCTGCTCATAACTGTCTGATAAGTATGCAAAACAAGCTGCCCACTAATACACTCTCCCCTGTTATCCTACTGCTGAAAGGGATAAAATTACTATACAGGGTGGCCACCAGAATGGATCATGGTGGTATCAAAACCAACGTCTAATCCTACCCAAAACCCTCAGACAAAAAACTTTTCCAGCCTTCCATAGTTTCTTCCATCCAGGACCTCAGGCCCTTGCCCAGTTCCTGCGGACATGTCTATTTGGCTCCACAGGACAAACAGGTAGTCCAACAAACTTCCTTGGACTGTAAGGTCTGTCAGACTACTAACCCCAACTCCAACATTAGAGTCCCCCATCCCTTTCCAACTCACCAAGCATGCGGTTCCCTCCCAACCTTTGAGTGGCACCTTGGCTTTACACATATGCCACCACAAAAAGGTACAAATACTTTCTCATCCTAGCGGATACCTTTACAAGTTGGGTCGAAGCCTTTCCCACCAATAAAAAGGGCCTGTGTCCTCATGACTGATGTTATACTGATTCGGTCTTGGCTGTTCTTTGCGATCAGACAACGGCCCTGCATTCACCTCCTAGGTGTCACAATGCTTCACCACATTCCTTTTTAAAATTTGAATTGAATTTTTGTGAATTTCATACAATATATTTTAATCATATTTAGATCCCCTTCCTATCTGCACCCCTGTTTTCTAACCCTCACCAAATTTCTATATTCTAAATAATAATAATAATAATTATTATTATTATTATTATTAAAGCCTGTAGAGTCAGGTTTGTGTTCCCAAATTTCCCAGATGCCATTCAGTGAGGGTTCATGCACTGGAGCCTGGTCAACCTAAGATTTGACCCTGGTCAAACTAAGAGTCCCACCCTTAAATGAGACTAAATCTGCCCTTCTCAGCAGTCATCAGTTGCTAGTAGTTCCTCAGGTAGTGTTGTGATATCTTTTTTTAATTTATTTATTTTTATTTTATGTGTGTGAGTGTTATGCCTACATGTATGTAAGTGTACCTGTGTCATGCAATGCCCATGGAGGACAGAAGAGGGTGTTGGATGCCCTGGAACTGGAGTTACAGATGGTGAGTTAGCCACCATGTGGATACTGGGATTGAAACGCAGGTCCTCTCCAAGAGCAGCCAGTGCTCTGAAGCACTGAGCCAACTCTCCAGTCCTGGTGGCTTGGGGTTTCTTACCCACTTTCCACATATATGCTGGGATTTTTGTCTACCTTGAGTCATCCCCAGTCATCAGGAAGTAGCTGCAATCAACAAAACAGCAACCTGTATCCCCTATATGTAAAGAGTTTGGAATAAAGGGTCTGAAGTCCCTGTTTAAGGCCCATAAATATTCTTGTATCCAGAAAATACCCAGAGGTCAAAAACAGAATAAGCAACTAACTCCCACTTTCCAGCCCCAAGACCGCAAAAGACAACTGACCTGACAACTCCCCAACAGTCTCAAAACATCGTTCCCTAATTCTGTGCCTAAGGAAACCATGTCCTTCTCCCTACCCTGTTCCTTGACTACTTAAACCATACTTGGACCCTACCCGGATCCTCGCCTCTACCTCTGGCTATGGTACCGCAGGGTCCTGAGTTAATCCTCTCAGGTTAAAAAAAAAAAAGTCTGCTCTCACAGTTGAGGTCTCTGTGTTCTTTCAATTCCTCCTGCAAACTCAAGCCTTACACTCATGCTTACATGGCAAGCACTTTGCCAACTGGTCCTCAATTAGCCACAGTTCAGTGACTTAGGACACGAGATGGAATGAGGAGTAACAATTGACTCAGTTGTTGTAGTAGGTATGAAAGACTTGCCTTTGATTAAGAGTCACACAATAGGGCTTTTATTAGAAGGATGTTTGAGACTATGTAGTTCGATGATTCCCACTATGCACATGGTATGAACTGGATCCTCTGGGGAGGAGTGCAATAGTTTCTGGAATAGGTGATACACTGCGCTGAATGACTTTAGTTGTCAACTTGACACACCTGGGTGGAGGGCGCCTCAACTGGGGAATTGCCTCCATTGTACTGGCCTGTGGAAATGTCTGTGGGGGCATTTTCTTGTTTATTGAGTGATGATGTTTGAGGACCCAGCCCACTGTGGGCAGGTTGTTCTGCATTGTATAAGAAAACAGGCTGAGGACAGACCAGAGGAGCAAGCCAGTAAGCAGTGTTCCTCCATGGCCTGTGCTTCAGCTCCTGCCTCCAGGTTCCTGCCCTGAATTCCTACCTTGGGCTCCCTGATGAACTGTGACCCGGGATATGTAAGATAAATAAACCCTTTCCTCCCCAAGTTGGTATTGGTCAGAGTGTTTTGTCACAGAAATTGAAGGAAAACTAGAACACACATGAAAGAAAATATTCAATGGAAATTGAGTGGGTGTGGAAAATCTTCAGATGAGGGAACAGGTGAACAGCTGTGAACAGAATGCAGAAGATCCATGAGTGACCAAGAAGCACATGGAAAGGGATTCAACAACAGTGTTCATTTAGGAAATGCAATCTAAACTATGATGATAGTCATAGTTTGTACCCAGTCAGACAATGTAAGAGAGTAGGAAACCATGTCTGGTTTGGCTCTGAAAGATAAATAGCTGTAGAGGTAACAAGCTCATCTTCACAGCAAGAAAAAGAGAGAGGGAGTTGACATCCTAGGGAAAAGGGACACCCTGGACTCTGGAGAGACTGGTGAGAGAATCAAGGTTTACCTTGAGTAGAAGTCATTGGACCCCAAAGTGGCAGGAACACTTCAACTGTATTAGATGGAGGCCAAGTGTGGGAAGCCGTGTGAAGAGATTCCTGGGTCTAGGTCTAGTATTTGATGGTTAGTGCTGTCAACTTGACAAAAGTTAGAATCACTTGGGAGATGGGCCTCTGGAATGTCTGTTGGGGAGTTGGCTTGCTTACATTAATTGAGGTGAGAAACCCTGCCCACTGTGGGTGGCACCCATTATCATGGCTGGTATTCTGGACTGTAGAAAATGGAAAGTGAGCTGACCACTACCATGTATGTACTCATTTCTCTCTGTTCCTGATTATGCATGGGATGTGACCAGATCCCTCAAGCTCCTGTTGCTGTGATTTTCCCACTACGATGGACCACAACCTGGAACTGTGAACTTAAATAAAACTTTTCTTCCCTAAGTTTCAGGCTATTTTATCACAACAACAAGAAAAGAAACCAACACAAAGAACCTTTCCGTTCATGGATGATACCTAGGACTCCACCAGCATCCACAGTGGAAATGAAAAGAGAGCTACCCATTATGGTGGAGAAAATTCTAGCTCGGCTCCTGATCGATTTTTCTATGTCCTAAGTGAGTGTTGTTTTCAGCAACAGGGTCTTACCATCTAGTTCTGGTGTCCAACCAAGAGCAGTGGCAATAGACTGTATTGTTTGGGGGGGAGGTCTAGGGTCTCCCTGACCAACAGCTCATAGGGAGGTGTTCTACACCTGGCATTGAATTTTCATTTACTAGTCCATGGCTTGTGAATATATTACTTTCAAGTAATTATACTTTTCAGTGAACTTACAAGGTAGTGGATTTTATATGGCTTTCTCACAAATTCTTTGATTTGGTTGACCCTCCTGCCAGTCCCCACTTTCTCCCATCTCCCTGCCACATCCCTATTTAAGACTTTCCACCACTAACATTCACCCCTCTCCCATCATATCACACGTATTTTACCACACCTTTCTAAGACTGCTTTTTGACTTTACCTCTCATGGATCCTTTTCTGCTTCCTAGCCTCTCCAGACAATCATGCCAACTTTACACACAAATCTAAAAATCTGAACTAATATCCGTATGTATGAGAGAAGATATGGTGTTTGTCTTTCTTGGCCTGAGTTACCTCACTCAGTGTATTTTCCAGTTCCATATCACAGTTTCCTTTTTCTTTATCACTGAACAGAATTCCACTGAGTACAAATGTTTGACTGGATAGGAGTTAATATATATGGCAGAATACATGAGGTGTGGTGGGGGGTTGGGGAGGCATGGATGGGGAGGGGGTCTAAATTTGATTAAGATCTGTTCTATGAAATATACAAAAGCTCAATAAATTTTTTTAAACTGTCAAAAATTAAAGAAGCAACTTACCATATTAACTCATTAATCTCTGTGCATAATTTGTGGATTGTAATATGGTATCCCCTAAATTTGCATGATTAAATCATTTTAAAATCTCTATCAGCAAAATCCCAACATAGGGATCCTCCAAGAGTTGGTCTCCATTAATTGCCTTTGCTTTCGAGGGTAAATCAGGTACCTTTTCCCATATCTTTGTACTGACCAAACTGACCCCATTTTGGATAAAGCAGCCATCTTAGAAGCTGAGCCGTAGTGTAATTCTAGCTCAAGGACTGTTTTCAGAAGCCCTGACCCCTTTCTCCCCTTTCCTCCCAGGAGAATGCTGCCGCGGTCACTTGCTCTCTAGACATACAGGAAACAAAATTATTATATGACTAACTGCCGATTCTGGCTTCTGTAACTTGCTTGTTTTGCATTTTAGGGCACCTTGACCTGTAGACTGAGATCACCCTCCACCCTGTTATTCGGGGACCACCTTGTCAACATTCCTTTTTGTGGTTTTTAGCTTTAAAAGGTCCCCTTTCCCCTCCCTCCCCACTGCAGCACTCTAATCCGATACCGCGACTGCAGTCCAAGCTAGCTTGAATAAAATCTTTTATCTCGATCTGAACTGAGTCTGGTGGTCTTTCCTCCGTGATCCCGGGGTCCATAACATCTGGGGGGTTGTCTGGGATTCTGGGGGACCCCCAGACTCGGGACTGTTGGTTTATGACAGGCCTGATACAGGTAGGACTCACTAGTGAGTCCGGGAATCCGTGGGAGCCCAAACCACAGCTGCCACAAATTAAAGAGTCACTCACCGGGGACAAGCCCCAAGTTTGGAACCTGTGGGAGCCCGTGGTTGTGACCGCTAAAATTTCATCAAACTAAAAACAAAGCTGCCAGCTATTGCACACTTGCTAAGGACAGGATTAACTTGGTGAGTGTTCTGGAGTCCGGATGTCTGCAGAGTTAGGATAGATTGGATGCACTCATAACCCAGTCTCTGGGGACAGCAAGAGAGGTGTCGTCCTGTCCCCTCTGGTTAGGATTTGGGTGTATGAGTGAAGGTGGCCACCATGTGTCTGTAATTGTCTGGTCTTCTCCGTTTGGGTGTTTTGCCTCTTTGTGCTTTTTATCTTTGCCTGGTGGATTTGTGCTTTCTGGTGTGCTTGGGAATTTTGTTGCAGACATGGTAGCCGGATCGAGCACAGCCGAGACTCGTTTGAACTGCAGGCTGTGTCACTTCCGGGAGTTCCGCCAAGCGGACTAAACCACAAGCCCTTAGACTGTTTTCTTCACCCACCGAGATCTAGGAGGGTCTTTGGGCGGGCAGTTTTGGTGAACTCCCCGTGAGGCGACCTGCTCTTCAGTCCTGGTTGATGTCATTTGTCTGTGCTTGTCTTGTTCTGTGTTTTGGATTGGTGTCTGTTTTTGTCATGGGTCAGAGTGTGTCTGAGAGTGCTACCCCCATTAAAGTGTACGTTGAACAACTTATCTGATTTCATGTCATATTTTGGGTGCACCTAGTTTTAATGGAATTATGTCATGTTATGTCTCCTGTGCTGAGATCTCAAGTAATTCTGTCATGTATGTCTATGATTATTATCTTAATATGTTTCCATCAAAAACTCTAAATATCTTTAAATTTATTGACTGAATTGGTTGTTTAAGGACCTTATTTGTTACATACCTTTTGGTTTGGGTTTGCTTTCATAATGTTTGTTTTAAAATATCTCTTTGGTTTGCTCGCTTTGGAAGTATTTTGGTTTTGACATTCCTGGTCTGGTTTATATTGCTTTCAGACCTCTAAAGGCTTGAAAATGATTTGAGAAAATTAAACTCCTGTTGGTTACAGATTTGATCTGCTATGTTAGCTCATCTTCATTGCTGGAGATGAATCCTGGGACCAGTCTTCCCATCTCATCCGTTTGGCCTTGTTCTTTTCCCTCTGTTTCCTGCAGCGCTGCTCGGTATTGGGGTGGAGGTGGGGGCAGTGCTGTTTGTTTCCTCCCTGGAAACTCTGCTGGCTCAGATGTGACTCTATGCTTTTCTCCCTTGGAACAAGAAAGATCAGTCTTAGTTTTAAAACTGGTTTGTCATGACATTATGCCTAACCACAGTATTTATTATATGAGACCATTATAAATGTATAGACTTATGTTTAATACTAAGAGCCAAGGCTATGTAAAACATCTCTAAACCTTTAAAGGAGACTTTGTTATTTAAAACCTGCTTCAAGGTATGGTAAAATATTAATTACTTGGTAAATTTGTTTATAAATGTTATTAAAAGGATTTATTAACGTCTGAACAGGGTTCTAACATAGTTTTCCTTAAATGATGATGCTGGGGGTTATGTACCAATTGCTTCCTTGATAGACCAGTCTCTCCATGTACAGCACTCTCTGAGTCAAAGGACTACCATCTTAATGACTTCAGCTGTGCCTGTTTACAGACAGTCATCACAATTGGGCTTGTTGACTATCATATTCTTTAATTAAAGGAGATATAGGCAGGGTCATTGGACCCTTACCTGAGTATCCAGCCACTTTTCCCAGCCAACTGTATGTAATTTGGCCCTAATCACATATGGTCTCCCGGTTTGGGAAGGACTAAAGTATTTTATCTGGAAAAGGCTAGGAAAAAAAAAAAAAAAAACTTGATCTATAAGTAAGCTCAGTAAATTCATTGGTTCCCCAGGAGAGCTTTAGTCAAGCATTGATTTGACATTGGAACTTTAGAAGGGGATAGACATTGCTTGGTGTCCCCAGGAGGGGAATTCTCTCAACAGATGGAAAGTTTATTTGTTAATGTTATTGTGTCTTATGGTTATTAAGAAAGAGAATAGAAAGTTAAAAGATATTAGAAGGATATGGGAATGAAAATATTTTACTAAGATTTATGGATGAAGATTATGATGTCTGGATATTTCCAGAATTGACAGAAGAAAAATGAGAAAGCCTAAGCAAGTGATAAAGGTCTGTGTAGGTTTGAAGATGTTAAGGAGGATTTATGTATAGGATGAATAAAAAAAAGCCTAAGCAAGTGATAAAGGTCTGTGTAGGTTTGTTATGATTTATCAACTAGTTTAAGGATGTCTAATAAAGATTTATTTAAGAATATTTTCCAAACTTTATCTACATAACACGTGATAATAAAAGGTACCAGGCTGGTACAACTGACCTTCTCGGAAAGTTAATAATCATACTTAAAGGCCCATACTAATCTGGACAAAGGGCCTTAAGGAACAGTTTTATTCCTTGCCCTGGAAGGTCAACAATGTCCCAGGGGTCTATGGTAATCTCTTGATATGTCCTGTAACTGTGGTGAGTCGCCTGTCCTCTTGTTCAGGGAGGTCATGGAGACCCCACCAGAGGGACTCAAACCAGTGTCCAGTCTACAAAGAGGAGGGTCAACAGAAAGAAAACATTTCCTCCATGCTTCCAAGCGAAGCCCGAGTCGAGCAGGACCTCTTGATTTATCTTCAGGTAGATGGAACTGGTAAAAGACAAGGCCTAAAGAGCCAGAGACTCCTCCCAAGCCCATATGACCCCTGAGGACCAGATTCTCCACCGACCTCAAAGTAAAAGTAAATTGGTTTATTTGGGCCAACTGTATGGTCTTAAACACCCAAAAGGAAAGTATAACCAAAAATTAAAATAATCAGTATATTTCTTTAAAAGTCCAAAGGACTTAAGCCCAGGTAAAATGTCATTTAGATGATTATTTAACAATAATGATTTTGTTCTTAACAAGAAAATACTGCTTAGGTATAAGACTTCAAATCTTGGTCTCCAATACTATAGTGTCCACCTACAGCTGCTACTGTTCTAAAATGATGACTAAGTTTACTTCCTATCTACTGATTCCAGTCACTCCAACAGCTATCAGAGTACCTGACAGGTATCTTCTGAAATGCCACCTCCCAAGATTGTATTCCAGGGAAGTGCAGCCCTTTCACTCTTAGGGTTGTGGCATGGAATGAGTTAAGTGCTCAACATTGGCTTACTGGAAGAACCTGGGGCCTTAAACTAACATCTCAAACATCTGGAAATGACCCTGGAGTGGAACTTACTGTTCAGAGGAAAGCATCTCCCTACACAGCTCAAATTACAGAGTCCAGCTGGTTACCCCACCCTAAAGCACAACAGCCTTTATCCACTCCACGCCTCCTGTCAACAATACTGACGCCAGCCAGTTCTTTGGCCTTACAAACTTGCCCATTGCAAGGAACAGTCCCCGCCTTGGATGAAATATCTGAGATTGAGACTTTAAAGTTAATTCCACAGCTATTCTTCTAGCCCTTTTAATGGGAACCGGCATTGCAGGATCTGCGGCTTTAGGAGTTTCAGCTTTGGCTCTGGGGGATCAGAACTTTAAGACAGGATAATTGGAAAAACAAGTCGACTCCCCCGAAGAAATGGCTTTGCAGAACCGTAGGGGGTGGACCTATTGTTCTTAAAGGAAGGAGGTCTTTGTGTAGCTTTAGATGGAAAGTGCTGTTTTTATGCAAATAATTCAGGAATGATTAGAGAAACTCTAGCTTTAATAAAACAAAACCTAGATCAAAGAGCCAAAGAACAGCTAAGGCTTCAAATTGGTACGAGTCCCTCTTCTCCGGGTCTCCATGGCTAACTGCTTTTTTAACAGCAATTGCGGCTCCTGCTCCTATTACTTTTAGGTGTGACTGTGGGCCCTTGCATTGTAAATAGGTTACTGGGATATATTAGGAAGAGAATAGGCTCTGTCAAAATATTAGCATTACAGGCTCGATACCAACCTGTAACAAATATGGATCAATGATTTGATCTGTATGAACCAGAGCCAGTGGGGAATGTACTGACCAAACTGACCCATTTTGGATAAAGCAACCATCTTAGAAGCTTAGCCATAGTGTATTTCTAGCTCAAGGACTGTTTTCAGAAGCCCTGACCTCTTTCTCCCCTTTCCTCCCAGGAGAATGCTGCCGCTGCCACTTGCTCTCTAGACATACAGGAAACAAAATTATTATGGCCTGTCCTGCAGCCTTTTGATAAGGCTGGTTCTGGTTTTTGTTAAGTTTTAACAAGTGGGCTGTGGGCCCCTGAGCACTCATGGCGCCTAGTTTCTTTTTATTTTCTCATTGTCAACAATACTTTTTGTGGTTTTTAGCTTTAAAAGGTCCCCTTCCCCCCCCCACCGCCCACTGCAGCTCTAATCCGATACCGTGACTTCAGTCTAAGCTAGCTTGAATAAAATCTTTTATCTCGATCTGAAATGAGTCTTGTGGTCTTTCCTCAGTAGCCCCAGGGTCCATAACAATCTTTACGTACCTATGAAGTTTGTATTTTTATTCTGGGTATCGGAAGTGATACAATGTAAAGACTGTTGTGTTCTTTTGAAGAATATTGATTTGTTTCTTTGTTTTGGTTCAGAAAGCAGTTAACATGGTTAAAATCAAATGCTCAGCACTGAACTCTCAGTTCAGTATTTTTTAAATAATTTTTTATTGAATTTTTTCGATTTCCACACAATATAGTTTGATGGTACCTAGATCATCTCCCCCCATCTATCTGCACCATCCCCAATGCCCCCCCACCCAGTTTAATGTACTCTCCTATATGGCTATTGATGGCTGCCAGGAGGGAGAAAGATTGTCCAAGAGGGATGGGACTCTTGGTGGGCCCAGTGGAAAGACTCACACTGAAGGACATTTGGAGACACAAATCAGTTCAGTATTTTTAGCCCTAGCTGAGTACTTTGAGTTTTCCAGGTCATGGGTAGTTAAATAATCAGTCAGAAATATGGGCAAGACTTATACACAGAATTTGAATCATGTTCTCTCTGACATTCCTTTCTGTTACCAACAAGGTGCTGTAACAAATCACCATGAACTCTGTTATCTGATTCTAGAAATCAGAGAAACTACAAAGCTTCTACCCCAAGGGGTTTTTGCTACCCCATGCAGCTGCCTGCCTTCAGAACAAAAGTTATCAAAGAAACGACAACCAGAAAAAAAAATGGGAAATCTTCTTCCAACTCTTCCGGAATCTGCCTGCTTTGTTCCACTCTCTAGGGGTTTCAGCCAATTGGTGGAGTTTTAAAATATATTTCATTCAATTTTCTACCCCCTCTTCTGCAATGGTCCCTGGACCATGGATGGGTGAGGTTTAACATAGGAATCTTATCCAGGAACACACACTTTGCAGTCTCATTTTCTAAAACTTGGCTGGTCCAGGCCTTCTATGCGCATCACACTCTGTTTTATGAGGACGCTTCATTAGTGGGGGTCTGAATTTGAATAAAATCTATTATATGAAATGCATAAAAACTGAATAAAAATATACATTGGGGGCTGAAGAGATGGCTCAGTGGTTAAGACCACTGGTCGTTCTTGCAGAAGACCCAGGTTTGAATCCCAGCACACATGGCAGCTAACAACTGTCCACAACTCCAGTCCTAGGGGATCCAACACCTCTTCTGACCTCTGCGGGCATTGCACAGCACGGGTGCACTTACCTACATGTAGGCAATACACACATACATATAAAATGAAGAAAAATAAAATTTTAAATATACATATGTTAAAAATATATTATTCATAGTTCATAGTTATTGTTTGCTAGACACTTCATTCAGTGGGAACTACTCAACCACTACCAGAAACTGAAAGTCCCTTACTGCACTTGCAGAATTTTCTTCAATCTCGTAAAAATCCTTTCATATTTGAAAGACAAATGTCACATGATCTCACATACATGTGGCGTCTCAGAGAGCTGAACTCACAGGAGAAGGTAGAATGGCAGTGACCAAAGACTGGGAAAAAGGATCCAAGTATCAGTTAAACAGGAAGAATAAACAGATCTATTGTTCAATGTTATAGAACTGTGTTCTATAACACGGTTAATAACAAGGCATTGTGTTCTTGTACATTATGAAGACATTTTTGAGTACAATCCTATGTGTTGTAATACATATTCCGATTATCTTGACTTGCCATTCTACCATGTATATCAAAACAGTATGCCGTAAATCTTAAATATATGTATAATTTTTATTTGTCAATTAAAAAGAGGACTTAAGGGGAGTAAAAGAATAACGTGATGTGAAAGAGGAAAGAGGGAGACTGAGAGGAAGAAGAAACCAGTGGAAGGAACATAGGGAGAGGAGAAGAGTAGGGGGATCGATAAAAGCTGGGTGGGAAAGTAATAGGCCTCTCACTTTGTATGTAACAATTAGCATACAAAATGATAGGCTCCACTACAATAAAACCAAGAGGCTGACTGATGCAAAAGCATAATGTCATTTTATAATCACTTCAAAGAAAATTATTTAAGCCAACACTTAAAATGTACACAGGACCCACATGCTAAATTGTTTTATTTTTCTTTATTTTTTTACATATTTGGAGACAGGATCTCCTGGAACTCCCCGGTACTCACTAGGTAGGACCAGGTTTGGTGTCAGGCCCAAAGTGCTCAGCCTGCCCCTGCCTCCTGAGTGCTGGAATCAAAGACATGCACCATCATGCCTGGCACTAAAGATTTTCTTTTTTAAATGTTGATGAAAGAAATGACCAAATATCTAAATACACAGATAAATCTACATGAGCATATTGATTTCAAAGTCTTTTTGCATATTGTTATTGGATTTTTGTATATTTCATTCAAAACATGATAATCATCTTTATGCCCCCTCCCCCAACTTTACCCTCCCACAGCCCCCTAACCCCCAACCGGATTTCATGCAATTTGCCATTTTTGTTAAGGCCTAAGTCAAGTTAGTGTCCCCAGATGTCCCTCAGTGCAAGTTCATCCACTGACATCTGGTCAGCCTATCTAGAGTCACTCCCTGAAAGAAGATCTTAGCAACGATAAACATCACAAATCTGTCTTTAAAAATACAAATAAAAACCCATTCTCCCTTGAGTCTGTCTTCACCCCAGTCATCCATCAAATTTCTTTCTCCTCTTTATGTTTCAATATTTTCCTGGTAGGGAGGCATTCCTGAGGCCATGAATAAACAACTAGACAGAAAGAAACTTGATTTCCACCTTTCTTTGGTCTTTTCATTTTAACCAACACCCTCAAACTCCTCCATAATCTGTGTCATGACCTTGAAATCTGAAACACAAACATTTTTACTCTCTGATCACCTTTTCTTCTCCAGGTGCATTCACTACCTCTCTGCCAGCGGCACCCTGATTGACCAGATCATTTACTGGTTAAGGCGCCAAGGAATGCAAATATTGTATAAGGCCAAATATCTCTCATATTAAGATATTTATGTTTTATTCTTGTCTAACATTCTAGAATTTTTTGTTTCAGACTTATGGTAGTGAAGTGTTCAAGAATTACAGGAACAGCTTTCTAATGTGTCATAATGAAATCCCCAAGTACCACACATGAATTCCCTCCCATTGAGCCGGCCTTAATTCCAATTACACAGCTGTCAATTACCCCCAAGATATAAGTACCACTACTGACCCAACAGCGATAGTTTACTGGGTCAGTCGATGTCGTTTAATTAGTATTTACAACTGAGTAGGACCATTGATTGTTTTTCTCCCTCGGCGGCTTGTACAGTGTTCTCTGATACCATGAGAGCTAGTCTTCAGGGAGGAGACTTTCAGGTCAGTTCCAACTCCATTGCTCCAAGTCCTGTGTCTGAAGTATAGCCCGTCTTCAGCATTAGGATTTTACCTTCAAGTTCTGGGAGGCAACCAAGGGCTGTGGCAATAACCTGTGTTATTTGGGGAGTCACTTGGATTACCCTGACCAACCAACCACTCGAAGGAAGGTTTCTCCTGCCTGGAATTTGGGTTTTGTTTTTTTGTTATATAGCCTTCAGCTATACACATGTGCTTGTGTATTTTATTATATGTATATTTTTCAGTAGGACTTTGAACTAATACATTTCTGTCTGGTTTTTCATACTGTCTAAGCATTATTTATCTCTCCTCTCACTCCCCCTGTATAATCTTCCCTACACCCTCCCCAGTTAAAATACCTCCCCTTTCCCTATTTTCTCCTTAATAGCACCTGTCTCCTACTACCCCCCCCAGGCCCCAGAATTCCTTCTTCCCCTTTATCCCCATGGTTTCTTTCCATTTTCCTGGTTCCTGTGACACATCAGGATATATACTCACATCTAGGGATTCAGAACCTAGGGATTTCAAACCTCTGCCTCCCAAGGCTCAGAGATCATTGGAGAACAGGAGGCTTAAGGGGTAGATGACCACAAGGAAACAAGAGTCTTCCAGACAGCTGCTTAGTGACTCATATGAACTCACAGCAATGGTGACAGCATGCACAAACCCTATGCAAGCTCAAACCAGACAAAATCCCAGCATAGACATGGGGAAGTGGGTAAGAAATCCCAACCCAATCCAAGGAACTTTTGGCAATTGATGGCTGCAGGGAGGGGGAAAGACAGTGTCTTACAAGAATAGGATTCTTGGTGGGCCCAGTGGATGGACCCACACTGAAGGACATTTAAGGACACAAATCAGACTCTATCAGCCATGTTACATTAAATTGTACATTAAATTGAGTGGGGGCAGTGAGGGGGAAGGTGTGGTTAGGGGAGGGGATCTAAATACCATCAAACTATATTGTATGAAAATTGCAAAAATTCAATTAAAAATTGATATTTAAAAAAAAGAAATTCTAAAGTAAGTCACTTCCAACTAAGGGAGCCTTTCAGAACTCATTCACAGAATGGAGATGACAAAATCAGTGCTACAGTCTTACTGTTGACAGCTTTAATTAAGATCATGTACATCATAGTTTTCCACACATAAACAACTAATATCATGATTTCCTGTGCTGATAATTAAAGACAAGCAGGTGTACTTAAGACTTTCATTAGGAAAAGTTTTGAACTCTGATAGAAGTGGTGGTTTCACAACACTGCAACCTAAATGCCATTGACCTAACTACATGGTTAGTTCTTACATTATTTCATCTCAATTTAAAATAAAAGAGGATCAAATTGGGAGTTAGCCCCATTGGTAACATGCTTGTTTTTCAGGACCTGAGTGGATCCCCAGCACCCACATAAAACCCAGACATGGTGGCATGTACCTTCAATCCCAGTGCCGCGGTCGGAGGAAATGGAATGGACACAGGAGAATCCCTGAAGCTCATTGGCCAACCATTCTAGCTGAATCAGTGGAGCTCCAGGTTCAGCGAGAGATCTTGTTTCAAAAGTAAGATGGAGAACAATTGAAGAAGATACTTGATGTTGACCTTTGGTCTCCACATGTGCACATATGTGCACATGAACATGCATACACACATATGCACATAAAAAATAAAATAAAGATGAAAAGCTCATTTGGGGCAGAAGCATAGATTTCAGGTACATCTGGCAGGTGTCCTCATTTTCTTGAAAGTTTTGGATCAGGATGTGGGAAGGGAGAGGACAGGAAGCAACTCCCATCAGCGAAGCTTCCTCATGCAACAGAGGGTGATGAACACAAAAGGCCTCAAATGGCCAAAGCACACAGAATAAGAGTCTGCAAAGTGTGGGTCCCTGGATAGGACTCCTGTGTTAAACTTCATCCACCCAGGGCTCAGGCACCACTGCAGAAGAAAGGGCAGAAAGATTTTAAGAGTCGGGGGAGGAGATGCATGACCATAAGAAAACAGCCTTACAGGTTTCTGGAGCCCTGCCCATATGAACTTGTAGGCACAAGACCCATGCAAACTCAGACAAAAACCCAGCATAGAACTGAAGAAATGGGCAGCAGACCCCAATCTTAGCTGAAGAAGTATTGGCAGCTGATTACTGCTGGGTGAGGGAGAGTTGATGTTCTTTAAGGGAGAGACTCTAGATAGGCTGACTGGACCCCAGTGGAGGAACTTGCACTGAGAGATGTCTGTGGACACAAACTTGACTGGATAGGCCTTAGCATATATGACAAAATGCATGAACCCAGTGCGGGGGGCTATGGGCGAATGCAGACGGGGGAGGGGGTATAAAGATAATTAAGATGTTCTGTATGAAATGCAAAAAAATTTACTTAAAATACATTTTAAAATTCAATAAAAATATATATTATAAAAAATCAAATGATGGATGAGGTTAGAAGTTGGTAAAATAGGGGTTGGGAGGGGATGCAGCGGTCAAACATCCATTCTGCTCCGTTCATCTCACATGTCCAGACTCGGCTTGTGTGAATCTCTCTACCTGGACTTCTCCACACACTCTCCTTTCTTCTCCTATGCAAAGAGCTCATCCTACAAGAACCATTTCAAACTTGCCTTTTCTAGAAAGCCTTCCCAATCCTCAGTCCTAAGTAGTAAAATATTACAAATAATAAGAAATAATAATAGGGGATTGAAGGCTTTCATTTTTCTGTTTGTCCTGCTTCTAGTCTAAGAAGTCTCCAAAGGCAGTAGCTACACCGGGTTGTCAGGATCTCCAAATCTGAACTCATCATCTCCTGCCTCAAATATGATCCTGAGCTGTGCCTCCAAGTTAGTGAATGACACTCCATCCATCCCCATCATTGAACCCTTAGCCCACACAGCCAATTTACAACCCAGTAACAATTCTTCTTTCTAGGCCTGTCTCCAGCAAGCCCCTATCCCTGCCCTTGGCCCCTGCCACTCTCCCTTGGATGTCTGTAGTAGACACACCCTCACTTCCTCTATCAACCCCTCCCAAACTTTGAAGAATCTTTCTGAAACACACATATGGCCATCTTGTTACCCTTATTAAATTTTCTTTGGCTCCCTGTTGCTTCAAAATGAAGTCCAAGGGAGGCTGGAGAGATGACTCAGTAGTTGAGAACACTTACTTTTCTTCCAGAGGACTTGTGTTCGATTCCCAGCACCCACATGGTGGCTGATAATCATCTGTAACTCCAGTTCCAGGGGTATCCAACACCCTCTTCTGGCCTTTACGGGCTTCGCACAACACGGGTGTACTTACATGCAGGCAAAACACTCATACATATCAAAGAAAAATAATAAATAAAATATTTTTTAATGAAATCCAGGCTCCTCGCCAAATTATATAAAGCTCCGTGTGATTTGGCTCACACCAGTGCCCCAGGCTTATCAGTGAACACGGGATCAGAGCTCTAATTTTAATCAACAATGAACACAGTTCCCTAATAAATGCTGTTCCTTCTGCCTGTAACTCTATCTCCTAACTCTCTCTACCCTCCCATGATAAACCCCTACTATCCTTTTCGTGTCCTAGCCTAAATACACCAAGTTCAGTCAGATACCATTTCTAGGTTCCTACAAACACCTATTTCTTCCCCACCCAGCCTGGCCCCTCTGCTTTTGCCTTTCCTCACATTAGTGTTCATTCTGAGCTGTTACTGTCTTCTGCTGTGGTCATAAGCCTTCGGTGAGACGGGCCCATGGCTCCGATCACCTGTGTCACCCAGCACAGAACTGGCATAGTTTAGTCAACACTAACTGAATGAGTCTGTCCAATGTGTTGAATGGCTTAAGAGGTTTGAGGTGATATCCTGGGAAATAATTTTTGAGAGGATACTTAAATGTATCCAGTGGAGATCAAGGAATCTTGGGAACAGGACATTCTAGTCCATACTGGTCTCACAGAAGCATTTCAACCTCCTCTGACTCTTGAAAGCTGAGGTAAGTAAATACTGTTTTTTAAAAAAAAAGTGGGTGTTACTTGTTTGTTAAGAAGAGAAATGGAGCTGATCCAGTACTGTGTTTCAATTCAAACACAGACAAGGAGGGACAGGTATCAAATGCTTACCTATGTATAATACGGCTCCATGTGCCTGTATATGTATACCAAAATATGACAACATATCCCATTCAGTTATAAGCAGTTACATAATTGGGCATGCACAATATTTACGGAAATGTAAATATACAGTCATTCACCAGAATAGACTCAAAATACAGAAGGTAGACATTCTACAATGGACATATCCCAAGGCAAATATGCACTTAAGTTATATATATGCAAAGACTTCTGGGCATTCAGACACACTGGCATGAACACACACACACACACACACACACACACACACAAAATCAGATGCAGTGTGAAGATGAACTCATAAACTGGATGCCAACTTATTATGCACCCCAAACACACCCAACAAAGACTAGTACAAACAGAAATTTATCAATACGGACAAGCTGAAACATACATTTCAGCAGAGACTGCAAGTGGGTATCCAGAAAGACACAAAGAAGAAAGTGTAAACAAAGCTAAGCATGGCAGAGGCACCTGTCATACCCCACTGATCAAAAGCACAACACAAAGACATCCGGAAGCACAGAGGAAACTTAAGGGCAACAGTGGTTTTCAGGAGCAGAGAAAGAAAACATGAGCACAGTCTGACACAAGGAAAGATGGGCAGCTAATCAAAGTCCGGCTCCATGCAGAACAATCTGAGCACTCAGTGCTAATCTGTGGTTCCTCAACTATCACCTACTGGAATGCCAACCCTCCAGGTAGAGGCCACCTAGATAAATTTCCTATTCACAACTCCAGGGGGGTAACACTTGGCTTGGCAAGAAGTGATAGGAGGGAGGTCTCTCAGAAACCCTCTTTCCCAAAGGGAAGGGAAAACTTTGGGAACTTTAGGGAGGCCCCAGAGGCAACCAAAACAAAACAGGTTATTGCCATTGCTCTTTGTTGACCATTATAACCAGAAGGTGAGGCCCTGTTGCTGAAGACCCCACATACTTTGGTTGCAGGACATGGGGAAATCAGTCTTGGACTAAGCAGGGAATTTGCCCTGCTGGCTAGCTTTCACAGTGCTGGAAGGGGCTCTGCAGCCTCTGAGGGAGAAAAGACATCAATGGTGTCACCTACAACTGGACCCTTGAATGCTACAATAAAAAGTAGAGACTGCAAAGCCAGATTGATGTTTAGAGTAACACTAACCCATTTCTTTTTTCTCACAGATTAATAAAATGTAGTAACAGTAAATGAATATAATAGTTCATATTTATTGACCTTTGCATTAAACAGGCATTAACTGATACATTGCTATCAAGAGACAGATGCAGTCCGTGGGCCCCTAAGGCTGAGTTCTTTGGTGAAATCAGTACTTCAAGGTCAGACAACAAAGAGGATTGGAGGGAGATTGGTATCTGCCAAGGTACCAATTTTACCCTTGCTCTTACCCACTCATTCGGAATGAGAAACTGAGGTCCAGTAAAGAGAAAGACCTTCTCTGAGCTCATTGTTATCTTATTCTGGAAGCCTGTCCTTAGACGTTCCACCGGCACATGTCTCCCGGGGTGATTTTAGACACTGATCCCTCATTCATGTGCCCGTGTCTCTCCCATGTGACTTCAGGTATTGATCTCTCATTCATGTGTCCGCAAAATCAATAAGGGAAAACCCACTTGATATCTTCCTCTCTCCTCTCTCTCCCTCTCCCTCCCTCCAAGTTCTGTTCCCATTCTGACACTCCCACCTGCTCCCTTTACTTAACACCCAGGGTCCTTCCTTGACAAACAAATTCTCCAAATTACTCCCCTCCTCCTATTGAAGTGAAAATGAGGGGGAGGAGAAGCCCAGGCCCGGGGCCAGTCCAGGTGCAAACTGGTAATCAGGATTACAGAGAGACCAATACCTGAAGAACCTAGGCTAATCCTATTTCCCACCTCTTCCCCCTCCAAAATCAACAAACTTTCCTCTCTGCTTTTTTCTCTGTCCTTTATTCCCTCCCCCACAGGTCTCAAGAGTCCAGCATCCTCAAATGAGGTGAGCAAAATGCCATTGCTGGGAGTGCCAACCTCACCCACCTCCACTTGTCCAAAGCCAAAGGGCACCATCCTGGATGGTCCACCCACCGAAGCATGCCAGTGCCCACCTGACGCCCCTCCCATGGGCTAGATTTCAACAAGTACCTGAGGTCAATTTCAACAACTAACTAGGATTTATGTAAGAACCTACTACAACCAAACCCAGAGCTTATATGGGGCCACACTTACACCTTCAATCCGGCAACTCCAATGGCCCCCTGCATCCGCTCTCAAAGCCCTCTCAGCACCAGAAGTGATTCTACTAATATTCTCTTGGTATCATGCTCAATGTTAACTTCTTTCCCATTTTAGTGTATGCCTGGGGGTGGAGGGCAATCTCAATGCCAACCTCATACCCCTCCCTCCCGAATCTGTCTGATATTGACACCACAACTGCCAGTGTAATGTCTGTATCTACTGCTGATCCCAATTTCAGCACCCACCTGTGCTAAGATTAGTTCCCATGTTGTTCCCAGGATGGGCTGGGCCGGTCAAGGAAGGGAAGAAAGAGAGTCAAATCCCAGTTCCTTTACTGCCTTGGGAATCTCAAAGAGATTGAAGATGAGCCAACTCCACTGTTACTAAGATTCCACAGATTATGTGCACATAGATATAATCTTTCTGAAGTGCAAACTCATCACAAAGTAGCTGTTTTATTATTAAAGAGTTTCAATGTAGGAGGACAATCAGTCACTCTTCCTTCCTCGGTGCTCACCCTCGGTATCCCAGGGTCTACTTGTATTCCTCACTGGATGTTTACCCAAGTTTCTCCACTTTAGTTCTCTCTGCCTGGTAATAATAGCTCCCTGAAACTCTAGGAATTAGACCACCAAATATGATCTTTACTCCTCCCATGATCCCTTCTCAACGATGGGGACAGAAAAGTCCAGAAAAGGGAAGCTGAGAATGTAAAGTAGGGCAGAGGGAAGTCTGATACTTTTTGGCTTAAGGGCTTTGTATGCACCTCATGCTCCGTGCTACCTTCTGTGTGACGTCCTCCGTGTTCGTATGGAAAATGGGAAACATTAGAAATAACAGTAACAGCAACAACAGAAATGACTCGATGAGGCTGGTGCACTCTCCTAAGGATCTGGCTCCAGTGGTGCTTTCTGTAAATTAGAACCCTTGGTTGGGACAGTTGAAACTTTTCTACCATATTGGTGGTTGTTATTACTATTTCCCAAGATACAGTCAGATCCTCTAACAACTGTGAACTTAGCTGTTGTCTCCAGTTTTGTGAAACGTTCTGCTGAAATTTGACTGTGGTCTCCCCAACCTTCCCAGAGTCTATGTTCTGGGGGGTCCACTCTAGATTCACTTTGAGACATTCCCAAAGATTCAGGGCATCAAGAGACAGCATGGGAGCAAAGTCAAAGTACGTCCACACCTGGGCTCAGGTACTGACTTCAAGATCCTCCTGAGCTTTCCATATGCTTCTTCCTAAAACTCCCCATCCATAGCTGGGGGTCCTTCTCAACCCAAGATTCTCAACCCATAGCCCTGACGTACACTCCCAAATTCATAACTGCATACATCCTGACTCATGCTAATAAAATAGAGATCTTAAGGTTCTTCTCTCCTCAGACCCTAAGGGACCCTTTGGGCTCCCTTCTCAGCCTCAGAACTCACACCCAAAAGCTTAGGAGGTCTGCAATGCAAATATTCTAAAGGCTTCAGTTCTGAGGTGTATCCCTCTACACTGCACAGCCCTGAAGTACTTCCTCCTTAGAAGCCACAAATTCAGTCTGGAGGCCTACTCCCACTTATGTTCCCTGAGGTCCTCCTCCCCCCACCTCCTCCTCCTTGATTGCTGGCTATGTTCCAAACTAGGTACATGGTGGGGGGTAGTCTGGAGGTGAAATGAGACCATTGTGTAATCAGGAGCAAAGGCCAGCCTTCTATCCCTGGATGTATAAAGGTAAACCATTTCAGACATCACCATCAGCCTGTCACTCTCACTGCCACCATGTTGGCCTCCGGGCTGCTCCTGGTGGCTGTGCTGGCCTGTCTGACTGTCATGGTCTTGATGTCTGTCTGGAAGCAGAGGAAGCTCTTGGGGAAGATGCCTCCAGGACCCACACCATTGCCTTTCATCGGGAACTACCTACAACTAAACACAGAGCAGATGTACAACTCCCTCATGAAGGTGCCCCTTGGCAGGGAGATGAAGTGAGGGAGTGGGGGGATGCTAGTTTGGTTGACTACCCCTCTAACCTCTCACCCACCTCCATCAGATCAGTGAGCGCTATGGTCCTGTGTTCACCATCCACCTGGGACCTCGCCCAATCGTGGTGCTGTGTGGACAGGAGGCAGTTAAGGAGGCCCTGGTGGATCAAGCTGAGGAATTCAGTGGGCGAGGCGAGCAGGCCACCTTCGACTGGCTCTTCAAGGGCTACGGTGAGGGTGACAGCACGCAGGGGAATATGGCAAGGGAGATTTGATGGCCTCGGTTTCCCCCGCCTTCTCCCTGGATTCTTCCATCCCCTCAAGGGTGTATAGAATTTGTTCTTGCTGCCTTTCAGCTGTCAGGTCTCAGATCCACTGATGGTAGTAGTCTCAGTCTTCCTCCTTCTTCTCTACCTCCGTCTCCCTGGTCTCCCTTAATGTCTTCTTTTTCTGCATCTTTCCATCGCTTAGAACTTCTTGATATTTCTGTTGGAATCCTGCTCCACTAACTTTATCTAGAGCGGGTTTCTTTTCTTTCTGTCAGTCTATGTGGTTCTCCATTCATTCTCATATCCTCCCTCCCTCCCTCCTTCCCTCCCTCCCTTTCTCTCTCTCTCTCCCTCCCTGAAAGCACATCATTTCTTAGTAAGTTACATTGGCAAAATCTCTCTCTCTCTCTCTCTCTCTCTCTCTCTCTCTCTCTCTCTCCCCTTCATCCCTTTCTTTGGCGTGCGTCTTTGCTTCTCCTGCCCTGCCCGGTCCTCTGCCATCTCTCCTGATTATCTTCTAACTCTGTTTCTTTATCTGTAGTTTTGTGGCGCTGCCTGTGTTTTGCGTTTGCATTTCTGGCTCCTGCCGCTCTGCTCAGAGGGCTTCCTTCTCTTCTCCCCTTCTCCAGGGAGCCGGCGGGGGTGGTCAGTGGCCAGCCACGCCCGTCTTCTCTGACCTCTCCCCGCCCCTCACTCACCTCCCCAGGCGTTGCCTTTAGCAACGGTGAGCGCGCCAAGCAGCTCCGGCGCTTCTCCATCACCACGCTGCGGGACTTCGGAGTGGGCAAACGTGGCATCGAGGAGCGCATCCAAGAGGAGGCTGGCTTCCTCATCGATGCCTTCCGGAAAACGAACGGTGAGCAGCGCCGCCCAAAGTTCACAGGACCAGGACGGAAGAGGAAAACACCCTCTGCAAAGGACATTCCTGTTGTCAGGGAACCAAGTTGGGGAGGGCGCCGCAGTCCCAGCTTGGGGGCGGGGGCGGTGGTGTTTGGTACTAGGATTTGAGCTCATCACTAAAACGCCCTTTCTGAATTCTCGGACGGGTATCAGACCTCCCGGATGATGTCTTTTTCCCAGTTCTAAAGTCTCCCCCTCCCTCCCCTCCCCACTCACAGGCACGTTCATTGATCCCACCTTCTACCTGAGCCGAACAGTCTCCAACGTCATTAGCTCCATTGTCTTTGGGGACCGCTTCGACTATGAGGACAAAGAGTTCCTGTCACTCCTGAGGATGATGCTGGGAAGCTTCCAGTTCACCGCCACCTCCACAGGGCAGGTAAACCTGTCCCTGCTTTGCCCTACCACTCCCCTACCACAGCTGCTCACTCTCACAGGACATCAAGGGTCCCAAACCACCACTCTCTTTCAGACAGGTCCCTCAAACTAGCCCGGGTCCTTGTACACCTGAAATGTTGCACCACAACAGACGTCCAATACCCAGTCCCCAGAGACACCTGGCTATCTCAACAGATGCCCCTAGAAACAGAGTCAGCAGGCAGAATACATGCCCTGCACTCAGCTCCCTCAGCTGGGCAGGTGTTACCATACCAATTTAATCTCTAACAGATCCTCCCTACACCCAAGCCTGGTGAATATCATAACAGCTGGGCAAGTGTCTACCACAGCCCCCTTCCAAATTCCCCAAGGCACAATGCTGCAAAATCCAAGCCACTCAAATCATTTGACAGTCCATTTAAATATCTAAAAAGACAGTCCGTTTAAATATCTAAAAACTTGCATTCCCAAACAAAATTTTTGGACAAAACATCCCCCATCACCCAACTAGTGCAGCTCACTGACACACCTAAATAGTCCCTTCTGTGCAGTCATTTGAATAACTAACCAGCCCTGCTTTTGTAAAAAAATATTTATTTTCAAATATTTCTCTCTGTTTTTGAGACAAGGTCTCCCCATGTCTGGAACCCACTATGTAGACAGGTTGACCTTGAACTCACAGAGACCCACCTGCCTCTGACTGACTCCCAAGTGCTGGGATTAAAGGCATGCACTACCATACCCAGCCTATTTTTGAATTTTTCATACAAGCATATATTGTATGCAGAATATATTCCCTGTACCTTTTATGTTCCTTTTCTGACCCCTCCTCCTCCTGTTAGCCCTTTCACCCCTAGAGAGGTTTACATCTGTTTTTATGTCATATATATACAGAGAGAGAGAGAGAGAGAGAGAGAGAGAGAGAGAGAGAGAGATTTTATGTAACTACCACAAATGGAAGAAAACACATGATATTTGTCTTCCTGAAACTAGCTGAATTCACTTAATATGATATTATCTCCAGTTGTATCCATTTTCCTGTAAATGGCATCACTTTGTTCTTTATGGCTGAGAAAATGCCCATCCATTGTATACACATACCATATTTTCTTTATCCATTACTCCATTGTTGCACACCTAGGTTGGTTTCATAATTTAGCTATCATGACTATCCAGCACTATTTTAATGCTGGGACACTTGTTAAAATTCCCCAATCCAAAGCCTGTAAGCATATTAACAGCTCTCTCCAGCTGAACACCTGAACACCTACATAGGTAACTGCCATCCAACAACTGGATATCTTCCAACCCAGCCTCAACCTGAAACCTGCATGTGTGCCCAAATCCATCTCACCTAAATGCTTGAACAATAACCCTCATGCTTAAACTGTAAGAAAACTTAGATGAATTTTACCATCCTAACCATCTGAATGTCTAAACACCCGGACAGGTGACTTGAATCTTTCTTGCTTTGAGATAAATGTCACATCCATAGAGTTTTGCCCACTGACAGCTTTCTTCATTTTTCACACACCGCCCACTTCCCCCAGCTCTACGAGATGTTCTCTTCGGTGATGAAGCACCTGCCGGGACCACAGCAACAAGCCTTTAAGGAGCTGCAGGGGCTGGAGGACTTCATAACCAAGAAAGTGGAGCACAACCAGCGCACCCTGGACCCCAATTCCCCAAGGGACTTCATCGATTCCTTCCTCATCCGAATGCGGGAGGTAACTCCAGCAGCTAGGGGCAGAGTGGGAGGTTCAAAACTAAGCAGAATGAAATCGGGCTGGGAATGAACAGAGGACCATTCAAATTGGTGCCATCATTATAATCATCACATACTCATCATCCAACATAACAGCTCCGTATACTGGCCCCCTGACCCCCATTCACAGAACGATGGCAAAACCATAGTAGCAACTCTACGGCACTGCCATGTACCAGGCACTGTTTTAAGAGCTTAACGGCATTCACCCATCAGCACAAAAACAGCTCCTGAGCAAGGTTCTGGTATGATTCCAGTTTTACAGATGAGGAGACTGTGACCCTGAGCGCTTAGGTGGTTCACTTGACATCACACGAGAAGGCTGTGCATCCTCCCTCAAACCTAGTCACTCTGACTCAGACTGATGCTTTTAGTCGCCACAGCTTCTAACTCTGCCTGTCCTCACTGTCATATACATCTGTGTGGAACAGGTGACCTGATGTTATTATGTGACTTTGCAGGGCCCCAGACATTCCTGCATGACCTTCTCGCATCTATGCAGGGTGGACATAGAGGTGGTTTTTTTGTTTGACTTTGTTTCATTTTGTTTTCTAAGACGGGGTCTTGCCCTGGAGCTCTCGATGGCCTGGAAATTGCTATGTAGCCCAGGCTAGTCTCAAACTTGTAGCGATCCTCCTGTCTCCTGAGGGCTGGAATTACAGGCACGTGCCACCACATCCAGCTGAGATGGAATTTTATGTAGTATGAAGTTTGCAGGATTGAGGGATGGGATTCCTTTGCAGGAATTTTTTTAACTTAAGAAATACGGTGTTGTTGCCTATAACTCTGTGTCTGTTTTAGCAAATCTGTCTGTATTTCTCTATCTCATTCTCCCACAGCATCTCTGCCCATTGCTTCTCAGTCTTTCTCCAGCCACCTTTTCTCTTTTCTACCATTTGAAAACTGACAATGAAGCTAAACATTAAAGATCAACTAGTCAGCTGGGGATTGAATGAGAGAGGAGGCCCCTCTTTTAGGTCTGAGCCTAAAAGAACTGAGTTCAAGGAAAAACTCCAGGAGGTCATCAAAAGCATAAGGAGTGGGTTGGACTTGAATTTCTCCCTCCCTGCAGGAGAAGAAGAACCCCAACACAGAGTTCTACATGAAGAACCTGGTGCTCACGACACTGAACCTCTTCTTTGCGGGCACAGAGACGGTCAGCACCACACTTCGCTATGGCTTCCTACTACTCATGAGAAACCCAGATGTGGAGGGTAAGACTGAAGGGAACAGGAAAATGTGGGGCTAGAGAGTACTCAGCTTGCTTCTGTGATCCTGCTGTAATAACCCCACCTCTGTGTAGAAACTGGACTCTGAGATATGTCCCTGCTGTGCAGAGACAAAAGAACCCTTGCTCGGCACCAGCTAAGTCTCAATAGTTGCTAAAAATATTGGTAGGGTCCAAACCTGGTATATTGCTCATCTAAACTTCAGAGCCCCACCACTTGTTCCCCAAGACCGTAAATCACATCAAGCTCCTTCCTTGCAACTCCCATATGATTCTGGTGTGATCAGGTTAACCAGACCTTCTTCAGCAATACCTGTGACTACCATCAGTTGTGGAGGGTCCGCAGTGTCATACAATGCTCCATGACATCCATCACGTTTCGTATTTGGGGACTCACCCCTGCTATAAGGCTCTTCTGTTCCTGTTTTCCTCAGCCAAAGTCCACGAGGAGATTGATCGGGTGATTGGCAAGAACCGGCAGCCCAAGTTTGAGGACCGCATGAAGATGCCTTACACTGAAGCTGTGATCCATGAGATCCAGAGATTTGGAGACATGATCCCCATGGGCCTGGCTCGCAGGGTTACTAAGGACACCAAGTTTCGGGATTTCCTTATCCCCAAGGTGCTGCCCTACCCAGCCTATAAGGATCTCTAACCTTCGCCCTGGGGACTCCAGAACCTCATCCTCATTAGAAACCTTCCAGACCCTCCTTACCATTATGCCCCTCTACCTACTCACTTCGAAACTCTTATGTATTGGTTTTTTCCATAGACTATCTGACTCAGGAATTTCAACCACATGTCTTTCAATCATCGAGTCTCAAGAAATACAAACTTCATTTGCCTAGGAGCTATCTCCTGTCTTAAGGACAAGTATCTCATGTCTGACATAGATCCTGCATAAAAGCCAGTACCTTCCAGGAATCCTTACTTGAGAAACATGACTTCCTTCAATCTCCTGCCCTAGAAAACAGACCCCATGTCACTCAACTATCCTGTCCCAGATAGCATGAACCCAACCTCCCCCAAACTTTCTGTCTCAAAGATAATAACCTTATATTCCTCAAAGCTGCTTTCTCAGAGGACCCCAACTCCCATGTTACCCTTATCTTTACCTAGGAAACTCACCCATCTAACTCACCCATCTAACCCCTGTGGACCCTCAAGATGCTCACCCTCAAACTTGTCTTATCAAATCTTCTTCTTCGTCCCTGCCAGGGCACTGAAGTATTCCCTATGCTGGGCTCTGTGCTGAGAGACCCCAAGTTCTTCTCCAACCCTAGAGATTTCAACCCGAAGCACTTCTTGGATGACAAGGGGCAGTTTAAGAAGAGTGATGCTTTTGTGCCCTTTTCCATTGGTAAGAGACCCTGAAGATCTCGGGCCACAATCCTGCAGCCCCTCCTGGCTTAGAGGATGAAGCAGTGGGGAGGGGGACAAGGGCGGGTACTTCAGTGAGCGATGGGGGAAGCTGGCTTCACCTTTGTCTTGTCTCTTCTCCTCTTTAGGAAAACGGTACTGCTTTGGGGAAGGACTGGCTAGAATGGAGCTCTTTCTCTTTCTCACAAACATCTTGCAGAACTTCTGCTTCAGGTCCCCACAGGCACCCCAGGATATCGATGTGTCCCCCAAACACGTGGGTTTTGCTACAATCCCACCAACCTACACCATGAGTTTCCTGCCTCGCTGAGTCAGAGCTGTGCCAGGGCAGGGTGAGGGGAAAGGGAGGGATGGGGATCAGGCTAGTGTGGGTGGTGGGGCTTAAGTAGAAGGAAAGGGAGACATGTACAAGAGAGAAAGAAAAAACATAACAAGCTTTTTTCCTTTTCAAAAGTAAGATAAGAGGAAGGGACCTTACTATGCTGTGAATAGTAATAATAATAATAAATATGCATTATTTATTAAACAAATATTCTTTGTCAAGTCTGTGCTGAAAGTGCCCTGTGATCTCACTTAATACTAACAAACCCATGGGAAGGGAAATGGTGTTCAAACCCATTTTATTAGTGAGTCACATTCTGGAGCTTATAAAGTTTATTTAGTCTTAGTTTACTGAAGCATCACAGAACCCAAGAGCTCAGTGAGCACTTGGACACAGATCTATGCCCCCTGGCCTTGAGCAGGCTTTTAGATGTCACTGCACCTCAAATACAACAAGATAATAGTCTATTACCACACCACCCTGGCTAAAGGTATTTCCAGAACACTGGCAGGCAGCTTATTGGACTTTACCACACACTTGCCCACACTTTGATCCACTATGTAGAATTTATTTCCTGGGCATCATCACCTGCGGCCCAGGTAAAGTCAATATTTCTGACTCAAAGTCAGTCTGGAGAACTGGAATCAGGGCTGCTAATGATGTCTATAGGGGAGAAAGACAAGCTCAGAGGCCAGGAAAACTTTGGATCAGCACATGGCCACAAGTTTGTGTGTGCTGATTTATAGCTGTGCTGTGGGTATCCCTCATGTCTCCTTGGGGTATGCATAAACACATCTTCTGCCATGGGTATCCAAAGTCTCTCTCTGATGGATCTGGGATCAGCTGTAAAAGGCAGCTAAGAGTTTCAAAAACATGCTTCCTACTCTCAAATATACTATTATAAATCCTCATACAAGTGGATAACAGAGCATTGCACAATCTCAACAGCAGTACACACTGGCCTGGAATCTCTGTGATTCTTATTTTTTAAAGAATATTTTTATTTATTCATTAATAATGTCATACATCTATATAATGGATCTTGATTGTATCCACCCCAACTCCCCCCTTCCATTTCTCCCAGACTCTCTCCAATACACCCTTCACCCACGTTCACCCCCCACCATGAATGATTCACAGAGTTCAATTAGTACTGTCCACATGTCACAAGTATGAGTTCATCCTCTGTAGCCAGGCAATACCAGCAGTCATACCTCAGGAGAAAAGAGATTCCCCTTCCCCCATCAGCCATCAACTGCCAATCGTTCCTCAGCTAGAGGTGGGGCCTCATGAGCCCATCTCCCATCCACACTGAATGTTAACTGGCTTGACCACGGCTGCTGTGAGTTTGCGAGTGCAAAGACCATGTCTATAACTCTTAAACAAAATGCTACACACACACACACACACACACACACACACACACATGCACACACGCGCACTTTCAGAGCTAGTGATAGAGATAAAGAAGTGGGCAATCCGTTCTCCCGAACTCTGCCAGTTGCATAACAGTCTACAGTTCTCGTGTTTCTCAATTCCTGTTATCTACATCATACAACTGGGATCCATGAATGGACACACACATACACACACACACACACACACACACACACATGCGCACACACGCGCACTTTCAGAGCTAGTGATAGAGATAAAGAGGTGGGCAATCCGTTCTCCCGAACTCTGCCAGTTGCATAACAGTCTACAGTTCTCGTGTTTCTCAATTCCTGTTATCTACATCATACAACTGGGATCCATGAATGGTTGTTTTCTGTTCCTGAAAACAGAGATAAGGATGAGTCCAAAGAGCCGCACCCTGTATTACAAATGTATTAACAGCCTGGCATCGGGATCAAACAGCACGCACCATGGTCGTGCCTCCTCAAACCCAGTGAATATTACAATTCTAGAGCAACGTGACAGTCAAACTTCTGAACCCACGATTCAGATATTGGAATCTCAGCTTTTAGAATCTTAGATTCTATGATGCTTGGAACTCTGCACACGTTTGTGATTACCAGGGTTGTAAAGGAGCTGGACTTTTTCTCTCTCCTCTCCTCCCCCACTTCATTTCTTGGCCCAGCCCATCCTAGAAGCCACTTGGGGACTCAGCTTAGCAGCTGGTGGGTACTGAGACTGACATGAGCAGCAGACACATTACACTGGCAGCTGTGATATCAATATCAGGCAGATCCAGGAGGGAGGGGCATGAGGTTGGCATTGAGGCTGCGTCCTTTGGGAATTGCATTGCAAGCCCCACATGGTGGCAAACTTCAGTCCTGCAATCTGAATATTCTTTCTGAGATAATCAAGAAAGAAAGGAGGGGGCAGGGAGATGGCTCAGCTAGTAAAGTGGCTTGCTGTACAATCATGAGGACCTGAGTTTGTATCCCTAGCACCCACATAGAAGTTAAGAATGGTGGCTCATGTCTGTAACCCCAGTGGTGGGAGAGGGGTGGACACAGGCAGATCCCTGAAACTCACCAGGAAACCAGTCTAAGCAAATCATGAGCTTCAGGTTGAGTCGTTAGAGACCATGTCTCAAATAATTAGGTGGAAACCAGACATGGTGGCACACATCTTTAATCCCAGCACTTGAGAAGTAGAGGCAGGTGGATATCTGTGAAACCTATGTCAGCCTGATCATCTACATAGTGAGTTCCAGGTAGCTGAGGCTATGGCGAGACCCTGTCTCAATAAACAAATTACATACATACATACATACATACATACATACATACATACATGGAAAGAGACTGAGGAGGACATCCATTGTTGACCTCTCGCATACATACATGCATGCACATGCAACTTGCGTGTGCACACACATAGGTCTCATGCACAATCATACACATGCACACAAAAAGAAAGGAAGCGAACTGAAGCTAGCTGTGTTCTAGCAATGAGACACACCTTTAGGAGAAGGTGCAGTGGAAGGTACAAGCCTTTTCCCTGCAAGGAAGGAGAAGACACGAGTGCCCCCAATACTGGAAAAACTAAAAACGCCCATAAAGATAGTCCCTGGGCTGCTGACACGAGACGCACTGTAGCCAACAATTCTGCACTCAGCAGCAGCAGGACGCACATTCTTCTGAGGGGCCCGTGGAGCACTCACCGGGTTAGGCCATATGTTACGGCACAAAATAATTGCTGATAGATTTCTAAGTATTAAACTCATGCAAAGAATCTCTGATTAACACGCTTGTCAAACATTTTCTCTACTGACACATAAAAATTATACATACTAATGGAATACAATGCAATGTTTTGATCTGTGCATACATTACACCATGGCTAAATCAAGACCACTGAAGCAACAGAGACTTGCACAGCAATGGTTCAGACAAATATCATGTGGTAAATTATAAGATACTTTAAAAGGGAACAAATTATAATATCTAAAACTGGGACGCAGAACAGCCAGAGCAGAAGGAAGTCATAGGGAAATTCATGGCACTATAAACGCCAATATAAAAGAAAGATCAGGGCTGGAGAGATGGCTCAGCAGTTAAGAGCATTGGCAGTTCTTGCAGAAGACCTGGGTTCAGCTCCCAGCACCCACATGGCAACTGATAACCATCTGTAACTCCAGTTCCAGGGGATCTGATGCCCTTTCTGACCTCTGCAAGCACCAGGCACACACTTGAAGTACATCCATACATGCAGGTAAAATACATACATTAAAAAAAAAACAAATAACAATAAAAATAATCTTTTTAAGAGGAAGAAAGATCAAATTGATAAATTCTTAAAAATACATTTTTTAAGTTCTGGTGTGAGATGGTGGAATGGACTTATTCTTTGCATGTCTCTGCAAGCAAGAAGAGCCACGAACAGAAGAGCAGCTCCATTCCAGAGAAATATCAGGTAGGAAAGCTGAAAATCAAGATGGAAAACACGAGAAGCAAGAAGACAGCCCAGCAAGCTGCAAAGAAACCCCCACCTTCGAACCTGGCCACCTGGCAGGAGCGGAACATGACCTCACAAACAGAGCAAGCCCAAAGACTGCAGGTGGCCCAGGCGGCTAAAACTGACTGGTAATCTTCACTGCAGGAGGAAATCTCCTCTCACAGCCTTTGAATCCCGAATGGGAATTTGTCTGAAAGAGGCTCTCCTGGCATCACAAGTTAGCTTTAGAGGAGAAATGCATCACATTCTTCATTGTCTTTCCGAGTAGGCTCAGGGGCACACTGGAGGTCTGGTGTGAAGGACTAAACTACTCTGGGGGTGGGGGCTGGACAGAAGGCTCAGCAGTTAAGAGCACTGGCTGCTCTTGCAGAGAACCCAGGTTCGGTTCCTGGCACCCACAGAGCATCTAACAGCCATCCATAACTCCAGTTCCAGGGGATCCGATGCCCTCTTCTGACCTCCGTGGGCACTGCACAACACAGATGCACTTAACACACATGCAGGCAATGCACTCATACACATAAAATAAAAATAGTAAATAAAATGTTTTTTAAATAAATTTCTTTAAATTAAATAAAGGCAGGGGGAAAAACCCACAGAAAAATCACACTTCAACATCCCAAGGACACATTGCTCTACACAGTCACAAGAGACAGTCATGAGAGGGAGGTAATCTGTCACAAACCTGCTAAGTTTAATCATTGGCTGTGGAGGGCAAAATGGTCAGTGGCTTTACTTTCTCTGGCAATAGGAGAAAGTGCAATACTTGCAATACTTGTCTCCTATGATGGAGCATGGAGAATGCCTAGACCAAGACCAGTGGATTGCTTGATTCGTGTGACTCCCACGCAGCACGGAATTCAGAGATATGTTTGTTTACTCCATATGAATAATTCTGTATGAGATATCCTGTAACACCCCATGTCCTGGTTAGTTTTTATCGTCAACTTGATTCAGCCAAGTCACCTGGGAAAAGGGACTCTCAATTGATGGATTGCTCAGATCAGATTGACCTGTGGCCTTCTCTGTGACCGATTATCTTGATAGTTGATTGATGTGTGAGGGCCCACCCAGCCCACTGTAGGTGGCATCATCCCTACGTGGGTGGGTCTGGGCTGTAGAAGAAATCCAGCTGAGCATGAGCTGGAGAGAGCAAGTCAATAAGCAGCATCCCTTGCTGACTTCTGCATCAGTGCCTGTTTGAGTTCCTGCCATGACTTCCCTCAGTGATAGACTGTCACCTGGGAGTGTAAACTGGAATAGACCCTTTCCTTCCCAAGTTGCTTTTGGTCAGAATGCTTTATCACAGCAACAGAAAAGCAAACTAGAACACAGGTGAATGGGCCATTTACCACACACCCAAGTGCGCAGGCTGAGGATCTGGAGCAGGTGAGGGTCTGCCTGCATTTTTCTCGTGAAGCTTTCAATATTCTTTCTGATTCTATAGTCAACATTTTAACTATAATGTGGCATAGTATGGATAGGTCTTCCTTCATCCATTAAGCTTCTCTGGAAACACTCTCACAGACATATCCTATGTTTCCTAGGTGATTCCAAATCCTGTGAACTTAACAATCAAGAACAACCATCGCAGCATATAATAGCTGTTCAAAATTCTGCATTTCATTATGACCTTCCTACACATGCGCACAATGGATTTTCATTATCTTGACTACTTTTTACCCTTCTAGTTCCCCTGTCTCTTTTCCTCTTTCACATCCCTGATGGTTCACCTTTTATTTTCATTCCTTCTCCTTCCCTAATTCTATGTATTACACTGATAGAGCAACAAAATAATAATAATAATAATAAGCAATCATGATGACGATCGACTGTCTTAAAAATCAAAAGGCAAATGCAAAGGGTTTCCCTGGAGTATTCGTCCACACTTTAATGTGATTGAAATTTTCTTTTTTAATATTTTATTTATTATTTTTTATTTTATGTGTATGAGTGTATTGCCTGCATGACTGTATGTGCACCCTTGTCATGTAATGCCTTCAGAGCTCAGAAGAGGGCATAGAATTCCCTGGAACTGGAGTTATGGATGATTGTTAGCCACCATGTGGGTGCTGGGAACCAACCCAGTCCTCCGCAAGAGCAGCTAGTGTGTTTAACTGCTGAGCCATCTCTCCAGCCCCATGATTTAAATTTTTCAAAATAAAAATGTTCAGTAAACTTGTTGTTTTAGAAGCCATCATTCGAAGAGTAAACATACATTATAATGTTAGGAACTTTGGAAATAATCATACCTGGGCACAAATCTCAGCCTTTTCATTCATTTATTTGTCACATGGGTGAATAAATGCCACTTTGTGAGTCTCCGTGACCTTTTGGAAAAAGTGGAGAAATGAAACTCTGACCTACAGGGGAGTGAGAGGAATCAATTAAGTACTGCATATTGCATAACAGCCTGTCATCTAGCAGTGAAATTCCTATTGCCCGGGGATTGTTTCTTTTCTTGCATTAAGGCTTGTACCTAAAGTCCAACAAAGGGTCCCTGTATTCTCTACACAAACAAAGAAAGGAGAGGTAGGAACAAGAGACCAGTGTGGCAGAAGCCAGACCACCTACTGGGGTGGGGGCAGGGATAGGTTGGGTCTAAGCCTCTGTTTTAATTTAGCTATTTGGAAAGGAGGACTCGGAACAAAGCTTCAGTTCATCAAATGACCATTCAAGTTTCTAGAACTTCAAATTCCACCTCCTGAAGGATAAGGAAATATAATTGCATTCTAAGAACATGGAACTGTCACCTGCACAGGCACAATCATTAGGATCATCACAGAAGATCAAACTAGAAGTGACTTCAGATATCCCAGGTCCTTTCCTGAGACTTTTTTCCCACTTATTCATCAAATTTTGTCCTCAGATATGAGGCACTAAGAGTGTCCATGGGGAGGACGAGCTGCTGGGGTCTGTGAGATTCAACAGCTGCTGTCCATATGGTCTTGTGGAGTGGAATTCTCTCAGGGGCCAACATGACATTCAGTGTGTGGTGTTCCTACGCAGCTGTGAAGTCGTCTCTATGAGCACCTGATACATGAGTGAAGCAAAGAAGAGCTCAGTCAGGGAAGTGGAATGGATGTGGAAATAAGATGTCTGTGGACAGCTGAAGAATGCTACCACAGTGGTGCCACCACAACAGCCACCAGAGGATGAGGAAGAAGAAACCTGGGAGGGTGGCCTGGTTTCATGTCTGTTACTGTGATAAAACACTGAACAGAAGCAACTTGGGGAAAGAAAGAATTTATTTTATCTTCCACAGCCCATGACTTAGGGAAGTCAGGGGAGGAACTCAAGGCAGGAACTGAGGCAGAGACCACAGAGGAGCACTGCTTACTGGCTTGCTCCCCTGGCTTACTCGGCTACCCTTCTTATGTAGCCCAGGCCCACCTGCCTGGGGATAACACCAACCACAGTGGACTGGGCCATTCCATATCAATTACGAAAACGCCTCACAGACATGGCCACAGGTCAGTCTGATCTGGGAAATTCTTCAGTTGAGGGTCCCTCTTCCCAAGTGACTCTAGTTTGTGTCAAATTGATAAAAACTAAGCAGTCCAGGGCAACACCAACGTTCCTGTGAAGCCTACTGCAATGATCGCACCTCTCCTGGGTCTATGGACCTTCAGATACACTGTGTCAGACACAGACAGGGAAATGTTCTATCAACCATCACAGATCGTTCAAATATTCAAAGTGTTTGAACTTAGTAAATTGTTCCTGTTCTCAGCCCAGTATGTGTGCACTGCCAACTCCTGTAAGCCATACCCTAAGACTCTCCACTCAGCCCTCCCTTATAATTCTAGCTTAACCATGTTAAAAGGATGCTGAATGAAAAATGTCCAGGAGCAACATCAGTTTTTAATGTTTTGCATGTGCGTCATACGTTTTGTTTTACCTACTGATTGTCATTTGTGCTATCTGAGCCCCAGATGCCTAAACATTTTTCACTTCCGGCCAAGCCAAAGTCCATATGAAGAGACTGGCCTAGTGACTGCCAGGAACCAGCCGCCCAGTTTAATCACATCAAGATGCCTTAGACTGAGGCTTTTATCTGTAGGATACTAAGGTTTACAGACTTACTCCCTATGGGCGTGATTACTGATTGTCATTTGTGCTATCTGAGCCCCAGATGCCTAAACATTTTTCACTTCCGGCCAAGCCAAAGTCCATATGAAGAGACTGGCCTAGTGACTGCCAGGAACCAGCCGCCCAGTTTAACCACATCAAGATGCCTTAGACTGAGGCTATTATCTGTAGGATACTAAGGTTTACAGACTTACTCCCCATGGGCGTGACTCACAGTGTTACTCATGACACAAGAGTCTGGGATTCCCTCATTCCCAATGTGCTGCCTTGCCCAGCCTAGGACTTCCAACCCACCCCACAGGATGTGGACACCCTATCCTCTTCAGAAGCTTTCAAGTCCCAGTTCCACTTCCCCAATCAAAGAATTCCTTAACCACCATGTCTCTTCAGCTTTTCTATATAAAGTCTCCTGATTTTTCATATCTCCCTCAGATTTAATGCCTCAGAAAATTCAACCTCATTTCCCCAAATTTCCCATCTTGGAATATGTAAAACCTCCAAGCACCCTCAACCTCCAGGCATGTTCTTCTCCTGTTCTGCCCTGGAAAACATAGACCTCATGTGATTCAAACATGTCCCAAAGAACTTGAGCCCACGTTTCCCAAAAAACTCCTTCGATAGGAGGCATCCGTTGTTTCCCAAACTTTCTACTTCAAGGTCTTAAACTTCATATACCTAAAGACTCTTCCCTCAGTGTTCCCTATGCTGTGCTCTGTGCTGAAGATCCCACGTTCTTCCCCAAACCTGGAGAATTTAACCCCAGTACTTCCTGGATAAGAAGGGGCAGTTTAAAAGGAGTGATGACTTTTGTGTCATTTGTCATGGATAAGAGAGCATGGTTTGTTGCCAATCTGGTGCACATACCGTCAAAGGCAGCTCAGCCCAGGATTACACTCTCCAGCATGGACATTTCTCTAGGATTCTACATTCTTGCCAAAGAATTGCAGTCCCCATAATTCCAAAACACCAGGTATCTCTACCAAGGCTAAAGGAAAAGAGTCAAATCCCTGTCAGAGATGCAGAAAACCAAGAATTAGAGTGAGTCAGATATTTCTCCCAAGAGAAAGAAAGCATTCCTCAGACTTCTTACCAAGGAGGTGACCACACAGCAGCAGTATCTGAGGGTGTGTTTGAGGAGGGGCATCTAGACTTCCCATTGCTCTGTCTTGGCATGGATCAGAGACGGTGGGGGTGGGGGGAGAGCTCATAGAGTCAGAACTTCCTTCAAGTTCTCTCAGGCCACCATACGATCGCCCCTTCTCATAAGTGAGAAATGGCCTTACCTCAGCTCACCCGCCCTCTTTCTCTTCTTCAGGTAAACCCTCCTGCTCTGGAGAAGGACTGGCAAAAATGGAGCTCTTTCTCTTCCTCACATTACCATACAGGATTCCTGCTTCAAGTTCCCCCAGTCGCCCCAGGACACTGAAGCATCCCTGATAAAGTAGGAAATAAGAGGATCCAACCGATGTACCCTCATGGGATTGTACATCCTTTAAACTAGTGCCAGGGTAGGATAGATGGATGGGATGCAAGGAAAAGGGAGAGGATCAGTGGGCAGGTTCAAGAAAGGGTGGGGAATGGGATGGGTTTAGTGAGACCGTCAAAAGTGTCTGTAAAAGAAAGAGGTCAGTCAGACAGGAGAGGAAGAAGAGACAAAACCGATTGCCCATGTTAATGGCTATAGATCCCTCAGAGCAGAATGGAAAAAAGGAAAACTGATGGTACTTTCTGACCAATATTAGTAACATCTATAATTCAGCCAGTCACCTCTGCTGCTGAAAGTGTCCAAAAATCTCATCTCTCAATGCCCACAAACCCATATGAAGAGGAACAGGTTCATTCGTGCCCATTTTTCAGGTGACAAAAATGAGGCTTAGAAACTACAGATCTCTACTCTAGGTCTCACAAAACACAATGCCCAGCAAGTTCTTAGATGAAGATAAATGCCCACAGGCCTTTGTAGGAGAGTCTAAAATATATCCCCTTCCTCAAATACAGCCACACATTTCTATACCATCAATCTGAAAAAACCCTATCCAGAGTTTTCACAGAGCTTTTGCAGACTTCTAGCCTGGCTTTTCATACACTTGCCTGCAATCCTGCCTTCTTGTACACACCAGGAACAACAGGATTCCATTGCGTGTGTCTCCCATCAGGTAAGGCAACTGCATCTGACTCAGACAGATTGGGAAAACGGAATCAAGCCTACTAACAGGATGAGGGAGATGAGCAGAACATTGGAGGCACATATAACCTGAGTATGTTGTGTGCTCATACACAGAGGGTCATGGAAGTGTGTAACTGTGTTCTTTTCAGGGAATGTATGACTACATAGTTTGTTGTGAATTTCGGAGGGTGATGCTCTGATGTTCCTTCTGACAGACCTGAGATCAGCTATGAGTTTTGTGTATTTGTTTATGCAATTAACGCAAAACTGGAATCCTTGACTAGTGCACAGTCTGAACAGCTGAATACATTGGCCTGAGCTCTGTTTCTTAGAATAATACTACATGCACAGCACACAATCTCTGTCTCTCTAATCTCTGTGTGTGCATACATGCACACACACACACACACACACACACACGCACCATTTTTTTTTTTTTTTTTTCTTTTTTGAGACAGAATCTCCTTGTAGCCTCAGCTGTCCTGGAACTCACTATGTAGACCAGGCTGGCCTCGAACTCACAAAGATCTGCCTGCCTCTGCCTCCCAAGCGCTGGGATTAAAAGGTGTGCGCCACCGCGCCTTGCATACATGCACACACACACACACACACACACACACGCACCATTTTTTTTTTTTTTTTTTCTTTTTTGAGACAGAATCTCCTTGTAGCCTCAGCTGTCCTGGAACTCACTATGTAGACCAGGCTGGCCTCGAACTCACAAAGATCTGCCTGCCTCTGCCTCCCAAGTGCTGGGATTAAAAGGTGTGCGCCACCGCGCCCGGCACACAGACCATTTTTAAGGACGCTATTGATATTGAGGTATTAGAAATCTGATCTCTATATCCTGCAGGGTTCCTATAGGCATGATTTGTACATGTGTCTGTTTCCATTATCAATTCCTTTCAATGTGGGATCCACAAATGGCTCTCTGAAATGGGGATAAAAATAAAGAGGACCCTAGAGAGTCATATCCTGTATTACTACAAACATGTTAGTTAGAAATCAATTATCAAGCAAGCAGATGCCAACAACAAGCTATTAGTAAGTTGAGGTCATTTACATATTCCTGGGAAGAGTTTCACTCAAAGTATTGTGGTTCTTTTCAACAGACTTTAAATGTTTGTAGTCTCTGGGGGCTGGAGAGATGGTTCAAGGGTCAAGAGCATTGGCTGCTCTTTCAGAGGACCTGGGTTCCTTTCCCAGCACCCACATGATGGCTAACAACCATCTGTAATTTCAGTTCCAGGGGATCTGATGGCCTCTTCTGACCTCTGCAGGCATTCATGACACAAGTGCACTTACACACCTGCAGGCAATGTATGCATACAGATAAAATAAAAAAACAATAAATAAAATATTTTTAATGCTTGTAGTTTACATAGTATATTATTCTGATATCTGGTAAAGTATACTTGGAGCAAGAATTAGAAAAGATAAAGAAGACCTCTAAGTATTAATAAAGGGAATGGTCAATCAAGGCTGTGTAATAATAAGTATATATGCACAAGTGGCTGGGGACTGTCAATTTCACAAAATGAACAGTGATGGAAATAAAAGGTCAGACACCCCTAGATACCTCTAGATCCAACCTAAAATCAACAAAGAAACCTCAGAATTAAACTATGCTATATATCAAATTAATATACAGAGATATATATATAGATATACAAACTATTCCTAAAGCCGAAGCTGAGTGCACATTCTTTCCAGGATCTCATGAACCTTCTCTAAAAGACTTCATTCGGGCTAGAGAGATGGCTCAGCAGTTAAGAGCACTGGTTGGTCTTCCAGAGGACCTGGGTTCAAATCCCAGCACCCACATGGCAGCTAATAACTGCATAACTCCAGTTCCAGGGGAATTCGATGCCTTCTCCTGGCCTCCCTGGGCAGTGGCCATGGGTCCACTTATATACATATAGGCAATACATTTATACACATAAAATAAAGAAATAAATAAAATATTTTTTAAAAGATGAGACCTTGGGCTGGAGAGATGGCTCAGTGGTAAGAGCACTGACTGCTCTTGCAGAAGACCCAGGTTCAATTCACAGCATGCACATGGCAGTTACGAAATGTCCTTAACTCCAGTTCCTGAACAATTCAAAGCCCTCTTCTGACCTCTGTGGCATTGCACGACAGGGGTGCACTCACATACAAGCAGAAAATACACTCATACACATAAAATAAAAATAATAAATATATTATTTTTTAAAAAGAAGACACCTCATTCTAGGCCACGAATCAAATCTTACCAAATACAAAAGAACTGAAACTTTTTTTTTATCTTATCAGATTATACTTGCAACAAAAGGAGAAATTAACAGTAAGAAAAACTACAGAAACTACACAGATACATGGTCACTCGTAGAAGCTCCTAGAACCAATCCAAACCGGAAGTGCAGCTTACCTGAGGCTTTAGGACACAGTTGTCACAGTTCTTGTTTTTTAACTTTAAAAAAAAAATTTATGGAGAATTTCATACATGCATATAAGGAGTTTTGAATAAATCCATGCCCACTCCCTCCCCTCCAACTCCTCCCATATCTCCCCATCACATTTTTCTGACAAGTTCATGTACTCAAAAAATATGGACTGCTTCACAAATTTGTGTGTCATCCTTGCACAGGGGCCATGCTAATCTTCTGTGTATCGTTCCAATTTTAGTATATGTGCTGCCAAAGCAAGCACAGTTGTGGAAGTTCTAAGAGGAAAATTTATAGCTATTAATGATTACAGTTTTTAAAAAGACAATAAGAGAGAGTGCCTAGCTCTGGCCTCCCTCTGGCCCCCTCTGGCAGAGGGCCTGAGAATGCAAGGAACTGCCTGAGAGTCCCTGGATCCTGCCTCCACATGGTGGTGGTGAGCTTCCTGTAATTGTGCCACACCCATCTCCCTACCTGGGATTTCGTGACGCCTCTCCCAAGGCCCCAGGGCAGATCTGGCTTTGGTAGGCTAAGGCTAAGGTACTAGCAGACAGCCTGGGAGGGTGGGTTTCAACCTCCTTTGGTGTAGCAGCTCCGATCTCAGCAAACCTCCAGAGAGTGCCTAGTTCTGGCCTCCCTGCATCTCTCTGACCTCCCTCTGGCATAGGGGCTGAGAAGGCAGGGGACTGCCTGAGAGCACCTGATCCTGCCTCCACCTGGTCATGAGCGTCCTCTAATTACACCATACTCATTCCCCTACCTGGGATTTCGTGAGGCCCCTCCCAAGGCCCCAGGGAAGACCTGGCTTTGGTAGGCTAAGGATGAGATCCTAGCAGACAGCCTGAGAGGGTGGGCTCAGACCACCCTCAGCACAGCGCCAGAGGTTGCCGGGTTCTGGCCTCCCTCTGACATAGGGGCTGAGAATGCAGGGGACTGCCTGAGAGCACCTGGTTCCTGCCTCCACATGGTGAGTTTTGCAATTTGGGAGTCTTTTAGATAGACCCACTGAAGGTGGTATCCCAGTTGCCTCACCCTGAGTCCTTGTTCAGCGTGGAAGAAGCCAGAGTGATCTGTGTCCTGGTTTCCTATCCACAAATTGGGTAACCCCTTCAGAGGATGGCGTGGTAAGAATAGGAGGTAGGAGTTGGTTAGGCAGTTAGGGTAAAAAGACCCCAAAGAAAAGTAGCCAGTTTCTTGGCTAAACGTCACAATGTCCTTGGGCTTCTTAGCAACATACTCCATTCCAAAGGCCACAGTTCATTAGGGAGCCCAAGGTAGGAACTCAGGGAAGGAACCTGGAAGCAGGAGCTGGAACACAGGCCATGGAGGAACTATGCTTACTGGCTTGCTCTCCTGGCCCCTACTCAGCCTGCTTTCTTATGCAACACAGGCCCACCTGCACAGGGATGGCACCACCCACAATGGGCTGGGCTCTCCCACATTACTCAACAATCAAGAAGGTGCCCCATGGACATGGCCAAAGGCCAGTCCAATAAAGGCAATTTTCCAGTTGAGGTTCCCTCAACCCACGTGTGTCATTGACACCAAAGCTATCCAGCACACCAACACTGGAGGATAAAGTTGAAGAATTAGACCACTCAAGAAAAGAGTATGGAAAATTTTTAAAAACACAGGGATGGAATGTGTAAGAGCTGTGGAACACCATGAAAAGACCAAATCTATGGATAATAGGAATAGAGGAAGGAGAAGAATTTCAGGTTAATGGTGTTGACCAGATCTTAAATAGGATTGTAGAAGAGAATTTCCCAAAAGAAAGGAAAAACATCCCCATACAAATACAGGAAGCACATAGAACACTAAATATACAGGATCAGGAAAGAAACTGTGCACAACATATCATAGTAAAAACAGTAACTGTACAGAAGGTAGAAGGCGGGAAACAGAGATGAACAATAGAGTCAAAACACTTCAAAGGACAGCACATCTGAATTACAGCTGATTTATCAATGGGAACTATGAAAGCCAGAAGAGCCTGGACCAAGGTATTTCCACTTCTACATGACAGTAGATGCCAGCCCAGAATACCATACCCAGCAAAAATGTCTATTATAGTTGAGGGGAAAAGAAAAATCTTCTATGACACGAATAGCCTGAAAGAATACATGTCCACAAAACCAGCCCTTCAAAGAATCCTTGAAGCAATACAGAGAGTGGAGAGAGAAAATGTTACCCCAGGGTCAACAAAAGAAAATAAATAAAGGTATAATCGAGGAAACACAACTTAGCAAACACAAATAGCAATCAAAATGACAGCAACCAATACACATCTTTCAATAATAACCCTAAATGCCAATGGACTTAACTCCCCAGTCAAAAGTCAGAGGCTAAGTGAATGGATTAAGAAACAAAATCCAGCTCTCCTACCCACAGGCCTCTCTCCAGGACCAACACAGCTCCTCAGTGCAGTCCCCAGGA
>NW_008338788.1:89932-90848 GCF_000622305.1 Nannospalax galili | reverse complement strand
ATATGATAATTCAATGAATTTAAAGAACACACAAAAAAAGAAATCAAAGAACTGAAGGAAGATAGGGATAAACTTATGAATGAATTCAGAAAAGAGAAATATTGAAGAATACTCAGGCTGAAATGAAGAAGGAAGTGAAACACTCAGTAATTCAATTAGAAACAAGAGGAGAAAGCCTCACCAATAGGATGAACGAAGTGGAACACAGAGTATCAACAAAGAGAAGAACAGTAGGAAACAGGTCTTAATAAGGGAGATATGGATAAAAATTGGTTTAAAGGAGGGGGAGGGAAGGGTATACAAGGAACCTAGGGGATAAAGGGAAAGAAGGAGCTCAAGAGAGGTAGGACCATAGGAGAAGGGTATTATTAAGGGAGAAAGGGAGGAAATTGGGGCACCTTAAGTGGGTAAACCATGATGGAGGGGTTAGACAATGCATGAGATAACAATGCCTAGCTAGTTTTGAAAACCAGAGGGAACCATATTACTCCTACAACCTACTGACAAATTATACATAGCAGATCAAGAAATATATGTCTAGGTAAGGTTTACCTGAGAACAACTTGTCTTTGCCCAAGATTTATCTACATGACACACAGTAATTAAAAATACCAGACTGGTGGAACTAACCTTCTTGGGTGTTTAACACACATAATTTGAGGCCTATAATAATTTGGTCCCAGGGACATAAAGGACACTTTTTGCTCCTAACCCTCCTAGGCCGACTAGTTCCAGGGGACTATGAGCAGCTCTCAAAATGTCAGTGGTGGTGGATCAACTGTCCTCTTGATCAAGGAGGCCGAGGAGACCCCACCGGATGGACTTGAACCAGTGTCCAGTCTATAAAGAGGAGGATCAACACAGAGGAATCATTTCCTCCATGCTTCCAAGTGAAGCCAACCTTGGTCGAGCAGAG
>NW_008338788.1:87093-88686 GCF_000622305.1 Nannospalax galili | reverse complement strand
GGGGTGCAGTTCAAATATCTGACAAAATAGACTTCAAAGTAAAACTAATCAGAAAAGATAGGAGGGTCACTCCACTCTGATCAAAGGAACAGTTAACCAAGAAGAGATTACAATCCTTAACATATATGCACCAAATTCTGGTGCACCCAAATTCATAAAATGAACACTACAGGACTGTAAGACACAGATTAACTCCAAATCAGTAATAGTAGGGGACTTCAATACCCACTGCCTCCATTAGACAGGTCAACTGGACAAAGAATGAACAGAGATGTCTGAATTAAATGAACCACACATCAAATGGACCTAACAGACATCTTTCAAATATTCCACCCATGCACCACAGAATACATATACTATTCAGTACCCAATGGAACTTTTTCAAAAACTGACCACATAATGGGCCACACAACAAATATCAACAAATACAAAAATATTGAAATAATTCCATGCATTCTATCAGACCACAAAGCAATAAAGCTCAAAATCAACACTGGACAAAGCCCTAGTCACTACACAAACTTGTGGCAACTGCCCAACACACTCCTAAACAGTGCATGGGTCAAAGGAGAAATTAAGAAAGAAGTAAAAGCATTCCTGGAATTCAATGAAAAGGACAATACAACACAACACGACCTCTGGGACACTTTAATAGCAATCCTGAGAGGGAAGTTTATAGCTCTAAGTGCCTACATTAAAAAATTAGAAAGACCCCAAATAAATGACCTAACACTGCAACTCAAGACACTGGAAAGGCAAGAACAAAAGAAACCCAAACCCAGCAGAAGAGGAGAAATAACAAAAATCAGAGAAGAAATTAATGAAATAAAAACAAAGAAACAATACAAAAAAATCAATGAATTTAAGAGCTGGTTCTTTGAAAAGCTAAACAAGATAGACAGACCCGTAGCCCAGTTAACCAGAAGAAAGAAAGAGCAAATTCAAATCAACAAAATCAGAGATGAGAGGGGAAACATCACAACAGACACTAAAAAGATCCAGATCATTATAGGGGACTATTTTAAAATCTTATACACTACTAACTTTGAAAATCTAAAAGAAATGATGGATACCTAAAAGCATAGGAAGCACCAAAGTTAAACCAAGAAGAGATGAACAGTTTAAATAGACCCATAACATGTAAGGATATTAAAAGAGTAATATAAAGCTCCCAACTAAAAAAAAAAAAGCCCAGGCTCAGATGGATTTACAGCAGAATTACACCAGATTTTTAAAGAAGACTTCCAACCAATACTACTTAAATTATTCAAAACGATAGAAACAGAGAGAGAATTCCCAAATTCCTTCTATGAAGCCAGCATCATTCTAAAACCCAAACTGGATAAAGACACAACCAAAAAAGAAAACTATAGACCCATATCCTTAATGAACATAGATGCAAAAATTCTCAACAAAATACTTGCAAACCACATACAGACAGAAATTAAAAAGATCATTCACCATGGTCAAGTAGGCTTTATCCCAGAGATGCAGGGCTGGTTCAATATACACAAGTCAATAAATGCCATTAATCATATAAATGGACTCAAAGACAAAAAACACATTGTCATCTCAATAGATGCAGAGAAGGCC
>NW_008338788.1:86545-87044 GCF_000622305.1 Nannospalax galili | reverse complement strand
AACTGTATGTGTTCCCATTGAAATCAAGAAGCAGACAAGGCTGTTTGCTATCCCCACTTCTTTTCAACATAGTGCTTGAAACTCTTGCTAGAGCAATAAGACAAGAGAAGGAAATTAAAGGAGCACTCATTGGAAAAGAAGAGGTCGAAATATCACTTTTTGCAGATGATATGATACTATACATAAGCGATCCCAAAAGTTCCACCAGAAAACTCCTAGAACTGATCAACACTTTCAGTATAGTGGCAGGTTATAAAATCAATCCAACAAAATCAGTAAGCTTTCTATATACCAATAACAAGCAATTGGAGAAAGAACACAGGGAAACCCTCCCATGTACAATTGCAATAAAATAAAATAAAATATCTTGGAATAAATATTACCAAAGACATTAAAGAGCTCTACAATGAAAATATTAAATCTTTAAAGAAAGAGATTGAGGAAGACATCAGAAGATGGAAGGACCTCCCATGCTCATGGATTGGAAGAATTAATATTG
>NW_008338788.1:86035-86398 GCF_000622305.1 Nannospalax galili | reverse complement strand
GGGATTACTATATCAGATCTCAAAGTATACTACAGAGCTATAGTCATAAAACCAACATGGTACTGGAACAGAAATAGACACAGAGATCTATGGAACATCACTGAAGACCCAAACCTGAGTACACACAATTTCAGGCACCTGATATTTGACAAAGGTGCCAAGAACACACAATGGAGGAAAGACAGCATCTTCAACAAATGGTGCTGGCAAAACTGGATCTCCACCTGTAGAAGAATGAAACTAGATCCTTATCTTTCACCTTGCACAAAAGTCAACTCCAAATGGATCAAAGACCTCAGTGTGAAACTGGAAACCTTGACATTATTAGAAGAAAATACTGGCAGTAAGTTACAAGATTGAGGT
>NW_008338788.1:85587-85868 GCF_000622305.1 Nannospalax galili | reverse complement strand
TCACCAGTGACACATCTGACAGAGGTTTAACATCCAGAATATACAAAGAACAAAAAACAAAGAACCAAGAAATCAAATGACCCAATGAAAGATGGGCTAAAGATCTAAACAGAGAGTTCTCAAAGGAAGAAATAAATATGGCCAAGAAACATCTCAAAAAGTGTTCAACATTGTTAGTAATTAGGGAAATGCAAATTAAAACCACCTGAAGGTACCACCTTACCCAAATCAGACTGGCTAGGATCAAGAGAATAAATGATACCAAATGCTGGTGAGGATGT
>NW_008338788.1:84316-85328 GCF_000622305.1 Nannospalax galili | reverse complement strand
ACTGATGAATGGTTAACAAAAACGTGGTATATTTACACAATGGAGTTCTATTCAGCAGTAAAGAAAGATGAAGTATTGAAATTTGCAGGTAAATGGATCAATCTAGAAACTGTTATACTAAGTGAAGTAATACAGACTCAGAAAAACAAACAACGTATGTTCTCCCTCATTAGTGGATCCTAGCACAAAATCCTTTTAAAGTCCAGGGACTTTTAAATATTTTTATTTATCATTTTTATTTGATGTGTATGCTTGTATTGCCTGCGTGTAAGTAAGTGCACCCGTGTCCCAATGCCCATGGAGGACAGAACAGGCTGTCGGATCCCCTGGAACTGGAGTTATGGACAGTTGTTAGCTGCCATGTGGGTGCTGGGATTCGATCCCACATCTTCTGAAAGAACAACCAGTGTTCTTAACCACTGAGCCATCTCTCCAGCCCCATATTCCAGGTACTTTTAATAAGATGGTACTACACAGAAGTCCCTTCTGCATGAAATAACTACCATCATCACTACTTCAGCTGAGCCTAATCGCCAAATGTCACAGCTGGGCTTGTTGACGGTGTGCTCATTCATTAAAGGAGGGCCAAGCAGGGTCATTGGAACCTCACTGGATTATCCAGCCACTCTTCCCAGCTAACTGTTTGTAATTTGGCCCTAATCACACATGGCCTTCTGGATTTGGGGAGGGCTAAAGTATACAGTCTGGGGAAGGCTAGGAAAAGAAGGCATGACCCATCCCGGGAAAAGGCTTTCCAGTGTACATACCCTCGGGTCATACACACACCTCAGCAACCCCTCAGTTATCTCGGCAAGTAAGCTCAATAAATTCATTGATTCTCCAGTAAAATTTAATGAAACATTGGCTTGACACTAGAACCTTAAAAGGGAATAAGCATTGCTTAGCATCCCCAGGAAAAGAAGTCTCACAACAAATAGAAAACTCATTTGTTAATGCTATTATGTCTCATGATTATTGAAAAAAAAAATGAGAATGTAAAAGATGTTAAAAA
>NW_008338788.1:83747-83981 GCF_000622305.1 Nannospalax galili | reverse complement strand
AAAGGACAGTTTTTGCCCCTTGCCCTCCAAGGTTGACTAAGTTCCAGGGGGACTATGGAACAGCTCTCAAAATGTCCTGTAACTGTGGTGAGCCACCTGTCCTCTTGTTCAGGGAGGTCATGGAGGCCCCAGAAGATGGACTTGAACCAGTGTCCAGTCTACAAAGGGGAAGGTCAACTCAGGAATCATTTCCTCCATGTTTCCAAGCAAAGCCAGCCATGGTCGAGCAGGACC
>NW_008338788.1:83067-83722 GCF_000622305.1 Nannospalax galili | reverse complement strand
GAACTGGTAAAAGAAAGGAGCCAGGGGCTCCTCCCAAGCCAATGTCACCCCTGAGGAACAGATCCTCAAACGACCTTAAGAATAAAATTAAATTGGTTTATTTGGGCCAACTCTATGGTCTTAAACACCCAAAAGGAATGTATAACCAAAGGGTAAAGCCATCAATATATTTATTTAAGAGTTCAAGGGATTACACTTCCCACACATTAGGCTTAAGTCTATATAAAACGTTATTTAGACTATTTCTCATTGATGATTTTGTTCCTAACCAGAAAGTGCTGCTTAGACATAAGACTTCAAATCTTGGTCTTCAATACTGTAGTGCCCACCTGTAGCTAAGGGAGACAACCAGTTACTGTTCTGAAATGATGGATAAATTTATTTTCTCCCCCTATCTAGAGGCCTTTGAGAGAACTGACCCTGATTCTAACCACTCCAACAGCTATCAAAATACCTGAAAGCAAGTCCTGAATCCATCACTCTCAAGTCCAGCCTTGGAAGACAAAAGAAAAATGAGAAGGAACCCAATAGAGGGATGCTTTTGGAAGCCCTTGTCAAGAAATTCCAATGGACTCTCATATGAACATATGAAAATTGCCCTGTTCTGACTTTTTTTCTAGTTCCCTGTCTAGAACTTGTAATGCTAATTACTCTT
>NW_008338788.1:81020-82634 GCF_000622305.1 Nannospalax galili | reverse complement strand
AAGACCAAAAATGTCAAAAGTATTTGGGAGCTTGTATCTAATCCTTAAAAGATTTTAGGGTTACCTCTTCAGAGGAGGTAATGTTAGAGTACCCAAAAGCCCCATAAAAATATAAATAAAAGAAAAAGAGTACATGAAGTTATCAGAAAAAAATGATGGGGAGATACAGGAGGAGTTGGAGGGGAGGGAGTGGGCCTGGAATTGATCAAAACACCTTATATGCATGTATGAAATTCTCAATAAATTATTTATTTAAAAAATGAAATAATAAAAAGACAAATAATAATACAGGACATGAAGTTGGGGGGGAGTAAAGTGGGAATGGACACAGGGAGGGGCCTCAATATGATCAAAATGCATTGTATGAAATTCTCGAATCAATAAAGATATTTTTAAAGAAATTACGTTAAAACTTTTTCGAAAATCAAAAGATTTCAAATAACCTCAATAACAGTATATCTCAAGGTCCTACAACAAACAAGAACAACCTAAATCCAAAATTAGGAGACCAAGAAATAAAATCAGGGCAGAAATTAGTAAATGGAGGCTAAAAGGATAATACATAAAATTAACCAAAGAGATGACAAGATTGACAAACTTTTTATTGAATTTTTGTATTTCATACACAACATCTTATTCCTCTTTATATTCCCTTCCCCATCAGCACCCTCCCACAGCCCCACACCACTGGATTTCATCCACTATGTCATTTATTTTAAGGCCTGTCCAGTCAAGTTAATGTCCCCAGATGTGCCTCAGTGCAAGTTCATCCACTGGAGTCTAGACAAGATTGCAAACTCTTAACCAAACTAAGCCAAGGAATGAGAAAAGACCCAGATTTACAAAACTAGAGGTTAAAGGGGAAAGGATATTACAACAGATTCCAGTGAAATCCAGAGGATCATTATGAAACACTTTGAAAAGTTATAATTTTTTAAATGGAAAATATAGAAGAAATGGAAAAATTTCCAGACACATGTGACCTACCAAAATTAAATAAAGAGGACATAAACAACTTCCCCGGTCCAGGTGGATTCATTGTCTAATTCTACCAAACCTTTTATTAAAGAAGAGCTGCCACCAACATGTCTCAAATTGCTGATAAAATAGAAAGGGAGAGGCCTCTTGGGGTAAGTCTATAGCGCAGCTCTCTGCGCCGGGACTCCCTGAAGCGACATTCACCCTTCCATCCCCCGCCTCGCCTTTCTATACTCTTAGTTTGGGCCCTGCGCCATTCCTAGTCTCGGGGCCCCAGACACCTGGGGAACCAATACTGCTTCCTGACCCTTCTCACCCAGAGAAACTCAGTCCCTTTCTTGGGCTCCAGGAACACCACTTCTGGTCCTGGCCCTGCCCTCACCTCTCTCTGCTTCCCTGGGCCTGCACCACCGGCTAACTCTCCTAGCCTGCACTACTATCCTCAGGCCTCTTGGGGTAAGTCTATAGCGCAGCTTTCCGCGCCGGGACTCCCTAAGCGACATTCACCCTTCCATCCCCCCCCCTCGCCGTTCTATACTCCTAGTTTGAGCCCTGCGCCACTCCTAGTCTTGGGGCCCCAGACACCTGGGGAACCAATACTGTTTCCTGATCCTTCTCACCCAGAGCAACTCAGTC
>NW_008338788.1:75561-75768 GCF_000622305.1 Nannospalax galili | reverse complement strand
ACTTGTTCAACCCCTATGGAAAGCAGTGTGGAGAACTCTTAAAAAACTACAAATGAACCTACCATTTGACCCAGGTATACCACTCCTTGGCATATACCCAAAGAACTCGTCCTGTTGCAGAGACACTTGTCCATCCATGTTTGTGGCTGCTCTTTTCACAATAGTTAAGAGATGGAAGCAACCTAAGTGTCCCTCAATTGATGAGTG
>NW_008338788.1:74684-75155 GCF_000622305.1 Nannospalax galili | reverse complement strand
CTCCAACAACCTACTGACAATGTATACATACAGCTAGATCAAGGAATATAATATCTGTCTAGGCAAGGGTTATCTGAGAATGTTTGGTCTTTGCCCAAGCTTTATGTGCTTAGTACATGGTAATTAAAAATGCCAGAATGGTGGAACTAACCTTCTTGGATGTTAAACAGGCATACCTTGAGATCTATACTAATTGGGTCATAGGGACACAAAGGACACTTTTTGCTCCTTACCCTCCTAGGTCGATTAGTTCCCAGGGACTATGAGCATCTCGCAAAACATCCTGTAAAGGTCGTGGGTCATCTGACCTCTTGAACAAGGAGGCCAAGGAGACCCCAAACAGATGGACTTGAACCAGTGTCCAGTCTATAAAGAGGAGGGTCAACACGGAGGAGTCATTTCCTCCATGCTTCCAAGAGAAGCCAACAATGGTCGAGCAGGACCTTTGACTTATCTTCACGTAGATGGAAC
>NW_008338788.1:60252-73618 GCF_000622305.1 Nannospalax galili | reverse complement strand
TGTTATTGAATATGTTAATGCTGTAATGAAATGCTTCTAATCATGTGGTTAGTAAATAATTTTTAAAAAAAATAGAAAGGGAAAAAACGCTCCCAAACTCCTACGAAGCCAGCATTGCCCTGATACTGAAACTGGATAGGGATGCAGTAAAGAACGAATGTCCCTGGTGAGCATAGAAGTAAAAATTCTCTATAAAATTCTGGAAAATCGAATTCATGACTACATCAAGAAGACAACACACAATGGCCGAGTTAGTTTCATTCCAGTGATGATTAATGATTCAACACAAGTAAATCAATACATGGAATTCACCATATAAGTAGTCTTAAGGACAGAAATCACATGATCATCACATTTGATGCAGAAAAAGCCCTCAACAAAGTTCAATATTCCTTCACAATAAAGAGTACGAGAAACTAAGAATAGAAAAAACATACATTAACATAACAAACCCTAAATATGGCAAAATTATAGCCAGTATACTAAATGGAAGAAAAGCAAAGCAATCCCTCTCTAAAATCTGGAACGAGACAAGGAAGCCCACTGTCCCCTCTCTTACTCAATATAGGACTCAGTGTCTTCACTAGAGCAATAAGACAAGAGAAAGAACTAAAAAGGGAGAAATAGGAAAAGAAGTCAAATTATCCCTATTTGCAGACAACATGATCCTATACTTAAAAGACTAAAGATGTCACCCGCAAACGTTTAGACACAGGAAGCAGGGTGCCGGCAGATGCCCGGAACGGCAAGAGTCCTAATGGGAAGGCTCTTGCTTTTTCCTTTCTGCCATTTCTCCATCCATCATCTGCACAGCCCCCGGCCTCCATTCCTCTGAGGACTGTGGGTCAAACCCTCTGAAGCGGTCTGAGGAAGTGGCTTTTCCTAGGCCTTTTTCGCCTTCCTCCTCCATCTACCCTACTAGGTGCTAGGCCAACCTCACAGCCATTTTGAAGGACCTCACAGTCTTGAAAATGATGAGACGTTTGTGGGAAGTGTGTGCAAAGTCCTCCGTATAGAGGAGCTGGAGAGATGGCTCAGCGGTCAAGAACACTAGCTGCTCTTACAGAGGACCCAGGTTCAGTTCCCAGCACCCGTATGGCAGCTAACAACTGTCTGTGACTCCAGTTCCAGGGGATCCGACACCCTCTTCCCACCTCCTTGGGCATTGCACTACAAGAGTGCACTTACATATATACAGGCAATACATTCATACACATAAAATAAAAATAATAAATAAAATGTTTCTTAAAGTCCTCCTCAAGGAGACAGATGAGCTGTGAGAATGAGCCAAAGGATTTCTCCTACTGGGCAGTTCAGTCTTTACCAGCTCTAGGAGCTGATCCATCCCTTGTCAGCTCTCTGGCGCCATCTTCTGTCATTTTCTGGTACCACCAGCTGATGCAAATGTAAGAACTGTCGTGTACGTATGACAGACATGTTCTCAGCATTGAAGCCTACGTTTCCCCCACTAAGAGCTTCACTAAAAATATCATGATTCATTTCAACAGACTTTATTTCAGTTATGACCACCATGCCAGGGTTGAAAACACCAGTTTTCACTTGGCCTGCAGGGACAGTTCCAATACACCAATTTTATAGACGTCCGCGAGGGGCAGGCACAAGGACTGGTCAGTTAAATCATTAGCAGTAGGACACTATCCAAAGCTTCCAGCAATGCTGGTTCCACTGGCTCTGCCATCCTGACAGGTGACTTTACATACCTTGTACGTATTAGCACTTGACTCCAGCAGCATTTTACCAGCATCCCAACCAGAGACTGGCACAGATGCTATTGCTTCAGGGATGTAGCCTTAATGTTGGTGCTGACTTCCTTAACAATTGCCTCATATTTCTTCTGGGGGTGGAGCGCCTTACTGAAACCCATTTTTGGTTGACACTGATTAGCTGTTTCACCTCCAGGGTGTGGGCTAGAAGGACATATGCATGAGTCTGTCCATTCTTGGTGATATCAGCTTCAGGTTTGCTAGAAAGCAGCAAACAGCGCAGTCGGCCTGAGATGTGCCTGTAGTCATGTTTTTATGAAATCTCTGTGCCCTGGAAGTGTGATGGGACAATGATAATCATGGAATATTTGTTACCTCCAAGTTTGCACAGGGAGATGTCAACGGTGAATCACACTCTAGCTTGGTTTTCAGCTTGTCTAGGCCCCAGGCATACTTGAAGACGCCCTTTCCCATCTCAAGACTCCTCAGAGCTCTCTTTTGTAGATCCTAGCACAATTGCAGATCAGATGGTGAACTTACCTGAATCTATATCTCCAAAGATGGCAACGTCTATATGAATCTTCTCATTTCTCACTTTGGATTTAATTTAGTAGTAATTTTCATGACACCTTCATTCTGGCAGCAAATGCATTGCAAAAGAAATTTTTTATGGTGTGTTAAAGTTTTCATTGTAGAGGTTTTCTACCTCTTTGGTTAAGTTTATTCCTAGCTATTTTTTACCCATAGAGAATGGTTCTTTCCCAGTAAGTTTATTATTAATATATAGAAAAGCTGCTGTTTTATATGTTGATTTTATATACTGCAACTTTACTCAAAGTGTTAATCATATTTTAATTTTCTGGTGTAGTCTGTGTGTGGTCTTTTGGGGGGGAGCACCCTGCCTCTGCCTCCTGAGTGCTGGGATTAAAGGTGTGCGCCACCGTGCCCAGCTGTCTGTGTGGTCTTTTAAATACAGAATCATCTCATGTGCAAATAGTGATAATTTTACTTCTTTTTCTTTTTAAAAATATATATTATTTTTATTTTATGTGCAAGAGTATATTGCCTGCATGTATATAAGTGCATCCGTGTCATGTAATGCCCATGGAGGTCAGAGGAGGGCATTAGATTCCCTGGAACTGGAGTTCAGGATGGGTATTAGTTGCTGTGTAAATGCTGGGAATCAAAACCGGATTCTCTGCAAGAGCAGCCAGTGTTCTTAGCTGCTGAGCCATCTCTCCAGGCCTCCTTTTCTGTTTGTACTCTTATTTCCTTCTCTTGTCTTACTGCTCTAGCTAAGACCTCAAGCACTGCACTGAATAAGAATAGAATCACTTGTTCCCCCAGCCACGGAGACCATGTGAAAACAGCAGACACCAAACAAGCCAACCAGACCCTCGGCCCTGAGAAAGAAAACGCTCACTCATCTATCTCCTTGAGCAAAAGTGAAAAGTGGTTTCCTCCAATATTGATTTTCAATTTTCAAGCAAAACTTCAAGTCAGCAAGTAACTGTTGCCTCTATTTGCTTCACAGATGTCAAACTATCTTAAACACAAGTATAATCATGTAGGCAAAGTGATAGAGACAGGAAAATAGTAGAAACCAGTGTGATTGGAATTATGAGCCCTCCCATGAGCCTGGTGCTGTGGTCCCCTCCTGTGAGCCTGAAGCTGTGGTCCCCTCCTGTGAGCCCGGTGCTGTGGTCCCCTCCTGTGAGCCCGGTGCTGTGGTCCCCTCCCGTGAGCCTGGAGCTGTGGTCCCCTCCTGTTAGCCCGGTGCTGTGGTCCCCTCCTGTGAGCCTGGAGCTGTGGTCCCCTCCTGTGAGCCTGGTTTTGTGGTTCCCTACGAGGAGCCTAGGGCTGTGGCTCCTTCCTGGAGCTGTGGTTCCCACCCACCCACTCCCCCTTACTCCTAACCCCCCACCTCATGAACTGCAGCTATGGTCCCCTTCCTGTGAGCTAGAACTGTGGTCCCCAATTGTGAGTTGGAGCTTTGGTCTCCCATGAGCCTGGAGCTATGGTTCCCCAATTATGAACCATGGTTTCACAACCTTCCAGTGGTAGGATGATGGTAGAGCAGATTGGAGGATGGAGGACTTCCCAGTGTTGGGCAGCAGTTTCAGCCTTCTCTGAGTGGTGAATTCCCCACAACCCCCTCCCTTGAAGTCCCATGTTGTACATGGCAGTGGCTCTCTGCTGTGTTGGGCTTATACTTGGGTGGGGGAGGTCTCTGTCATTTACAGATTCTAGTATTGGGAGGACTAATTCTCAGGAATGAACTTCCCACCTCCCTTGATGGCTAGCTAAGGTCTTGACTCCACACGGGGTCCTGGGCACCCAGACCCTGACATTGGGCCCCAGACAGCAAGAGTTTTCCATCATTTTTCTATTACTCTTCTACCCCCAGTGTACCTTCCCCTGTGCCCTACAGAAAATGTAAATCACCTAATCGAACTTCCAGAGATAAAAATCACAGTCTGAAGTTAAAAATCAGCCCTCATCAGAAAAGCTGACATTGCAGTGGACGGCAGTGAATACAGAGGCTCGTAACTGGTCAAAGTTCAGAGAGTGTCTATACACTCCCTGCTCCAAAGATGCAGGGGACGTCATGGAAGAGGGGGAAGAGGGACTGGATGGTGGCTCTGTAGTTAAGAGCACTGGCTGCTCTTGCAGAGGACCCTGGTTTGGTTCCCAGCACCCACACGGTGGCTAACAACCATCTGTAACTCCAGTTCCATGCCCTCTTCTGACCTCTGTGGGCACTGCATGGCATGGGTGCACTTACATAATATGCAGGCAATACACTTATATGTATAAAATAAATTTAATAAGGGCCAGAAGTTCCAGGAAGAGCTGAGGAACACATCCATATAGTCCTGAGAGGCTCCAGTTGTGACTGCTTATCTGGCTTCTAGAACTTCTTGCTTGCCCACCTACAGGAACAAACATGTGACTGCTTGTCTTTGAGTCAATCTTCTACCAACCATTTAGGATATGGACCTTACCTTTAAAAGCTTTACTTTCCTCTCAGTAAGTGCTGCATTCTTTAAATTGGCTCAGAGAGTGCAGTCACTAGCAAGCTAATTGAATCAGCTGATTCAGAACTTTTTTGAGTCTGAGTGGTCTTTTCCCAGTGATCTCGAACTCCATAACACTGTAATCTCAGCATCCCAGAGGCTGAGGCAGGAAGATTGCTAGGACTACAGAGTGAGACCCTGTTTCAAAAAAACATAAATAAATGTCAAGCCTGGTGGCCTTTAATCCCTGCATTAGGAGGCAGAGGTAAGTGGATCTCTGTGAGATGGAGGCCAGCCTCATCTACAAACCAAGTCCCGGGCCAACTGGAGCTACAGGGAGACCCTGTCTCAAAAAGACAAATAAGGGGGCTGGAGAGATGGCTCAGCAGTTTAAGAGCAGTGGCTCCTCTCTTTCAGAGGACCCTGGTTTAATCCCCAGCACCCACATGTCAGCTTACAACTGTCCTTAACTCCAGTTCCAAGGGATCTGATACCTTAATTTGACCTCCACAGGCATTGCATGACACAGGTGCACTTACACACATACAGGCAATACACGCATACACCTAAAAAATAAAATAAAATATGTATTTTTTATATTTTCTTATTTTATGTGTATGCATGTATTGCCTATGTGCAGGTAAGTGCACCTGTGTCATGCAATGCCCGCAGAGGACAGAAGGAGCTGTCGGATCCCCTGGAACTGGAATTACGGACAGTTGTTAGCTGCTATGTGGGTGCTGGTATTCAAACCCAGGTCTTCTTAGCCACTGAGCCATCTCTCCCGCCCCATAATAAAATATTTTTTAAAAATAAATACATACATACATACATAAATACATACATACATATATACATACATAAACAAATGAACAGGCAGGCACACAGACAGATAAAGTGCTTTCCAAGCCTTAGATAGATAAAGGATTGTTCAAGCCTGGGACAAAGAAGGTTGTGCAAGAATGTTTATCTTGCCTGGTGTAGCATGTTGGCTAATACCTGTGATCCCAGTTGAGGCATGAGGATCTGGAAAGTTCCAGGCTAGGCAAGGCTACATAGAAAGTTACAGGCCAGCCCAAGACCCATAGTGGAACCGTGTTTCAAAAGAAACAACAAGGGCAGGTAACGTAGCTCAGCAGGTAAAAGCCTGCCAATGAGCTTGGTGACCTGAGTTCAATCCCTGGGACCACAAGGTAAAAAGGCATGCAGGCATCCACTTCCCAACAAAATATATTAAAAATGCAAAAATAAAGTAAACGTTGTTCATTGTAGCCTTCTTCAAAATAAAAGAAACAAGAGTAAAAGAATGTTTATCATAGCAGTTTCATAAAAGTGAAAATCAGCATACCTCCCACAAGTCCAACAATTTCCTTAAGCAAATTAAGATATATGTGTATTATGGATTAGTATAATTTGCTATGAATGGTAATGTGGGTGTTCATAGACAGGGAAAGATATTTGTAATATGTTATTAGGTCAAAGTGGTTGGAGGATGCCAATTTTATTAATTTTATTAAAAAACATTGATTTATTAAATAAATTTAATAAACAAAAAAGGGGGAAGAAAGTTTGTAAGGGCCAGAGATTATTCCCATAATATTTGTGCCACTATTGCACCATTGGACATATTTTGTTGAGTCCGCTACCACGGAATCTCATGGGGTTCACAGCTGGGCAAGGTTGATGATTACCTTCCTCTGTCAGCAACATGCATAGCACCCTGTAGTACTGTGAAATCTAGCCAGCAGAGATGGAACTTTGAGGTCAGTAGCAGCTTGATATCTCCTTATTTGTTCTAAAACTCAGGTATGTACTGTCTTTGGTAATGGGGTCCTACCATCCAGTTCTGGGTAGCGAAGTACAAAGGCAATACCCAGTGTTGCCGATATTCTCTGAGGATCTATGGGATCTCTCCAGTCAACAACTCCTAAATAGAGGATCCATTCCTGGCACTGGGCTTTTTATTTGCTAATCTATTAAGGCCACTGAGCACGTGTTTGGATTTTTTTTTTTTTGTTTGGCTGAGGCTTTCTTTTGTTTGTTTGTTTTTGTTTTATTTTTTATTTATTTATTTTTTTGGTCTTTTTGAGACAGAGTCTCCCTGTAGCCCCAGCTGTCCTGGAACTCACTATGTAGACCAGGCTGGCCTTGAACTCACAGAGCTCCACCTGCCTCTGCCTCCCAAGTGCTGGGATTAAAGGCGTGTGCCACCACGCCAGGCAAGGCCACTGAATACATGCAACTATCTTTAAACTCATTTTATTTTTTTAACAAATAATTTATTGAGAATTTCATACATACATATAAGGTGTTTTGATCAAATCCATGCCCACTCCCTCCCCTCCAACTCCTGCCATATCGCCCCATCACTTTTTTCTGATAACTTCATGTACTCTTTCTTCTTCTTTGATTGATTGATTGATTGATTGATTTGTTTATAGGCCTTTTGGCTACTCTAACATTCCCAACTCTAAAGAAGTAACCATAAAATCTTTTTAAGTATTAGATAAATCTCCCAAATATTTTAGAGTATGTTGCTAAGAGGCCCAAGGACATTTTGACTTTTAGCCAAGAAACTGGCTACCGTTTTGGGGGTCTTTTTACCCTAACTGCCCAGCCAATTCCTACCTCCTATTCTTATCACACCATCCTCTGAAAGGTTACCCAAAAGCTGAAATGACAGAGGACTAAAGACAAGACAAACACAAATCAGGTGCTTCATGATCCCCAAGCCAGCCTTGCAGAAGGCACTTCCTACTATCTGTTGATGAGGAAGAAAGGCAGTCTCAGCCATCAGGGCCCAGGGAACAACGAATTTCATGAGAGGGATAGGTGAACAAAGCAATCCATTATGCCCAACCCAGTAAACCAGCAAACCCCAGTTCTCCCCTATTGGTACAGGGAAAAAAGTAAAACCAACAAAGTTAGCAAACCCCTCTCAACAAGAGCCTTAAATCTAAATGGCCTCAACTAGCTGGCTATTAAAAAACAAGGTCTAGTCAGACCCCACCCACTGAGTCACCATCATCCTGCTGCGGGGCTAGGCCAGTTCACACTGCCTTAGAGCTCCTGACTGCCTGACACGTGTTCCTCTCAGCAGTCATCAAAGAAACTTCATTTTGCAATGGACTATTACTATTATTAGAACAGACTTCCAAAACTGGTCAAACGCAGAGAAGAAATGTCTGTGAGACCCGGGTTCGAATCCCAGCACCCACATGGCAGCTAACAATTGTCCGTAACTCCAGTCCCAGGGGATCCGACAGCCTCTTCTGACCTCTGCCAGCATTGCATGACACGGGTGCACTTACCTACATGCAGACAATACACACGTACACATAAAATAAAAATAATAAATTTTTTTAATCAAAGGAGCAGGGGGCTGGAGAGATGGCTCAGTAGTTAAGAGCACTGGCTACTCTGGCAAAGGACCCAGATTCAGTTCCCAACATCCACATGGTGGCTAACAATTGTCCATAACCCCATTTCCAGGGGATCCAACCTCCTCTTCTGGCTTCTCAGGCATTGCAAGCATGTGGTGCATTTATATACACACAGGCAAAACACTCATACACATAAAATAAAAACAGAAACAAGTATTTTTTAAATATTTTATTTATTACACGTATGTGAGCACACCCGTGTCGTGCAGTGCTGCGGAGGTCAGAAGAGGGCTTCGGATTACCCTGGAACTGGAGTTAAGGACAGTTTGTAGCTGCCATGTGGGTGCTGGGAATCAAACCCCAGTCCTCTGCAAGAGCAGTCAGTGCTCTTAACCACTGAGCCATCTCTCCAGCCTCCAAAACAATAAATATTTTTAAAATTCAAAGAAGTAGGACTCCAACAGAGGAAATCTCTAGAGGTTATAAGAGTTAAATGCAGGGGAAGAGGACATTGCATGAAAGAGAACAGGAGATGGGTAGAGAGAGAAGCAGGGCTCAAGAGAACAGATCTGAGAGAGGCCACAGACTGACACACGGCGAGGCATCAAGACCAGAGGGACCATTGTGGAAGAGGGGGCAAATACATTGTAAGAGCTGGGGAGGGAGTATATGACTCCACCCTTCTGAATGGTGCCCTCCACATTTGGGGTGGGTCTTCCATTCTCAGTTAAACTTTTCTGGAAATGGCCTCACGACATGGCAAAAAGAGCACTTCCCAGGAGAATCTCAACACAGTCAAGTTGAGAATGAAGATTAATCATCACAGTTCAAAATTCTAAAAGTCCGTGATTATAACATAGATTTCAAAAGAAAATGTTTTCATGACTCTTGGTCTGTTACCCATCGCATACAGTTCGGAGTATCCTAAAATCTCCCATTCAGATCATTTAAAGGTTATGAACCGTGAATAATAGATGGACATTTCCCAGAGTTTCCCCCAGGTTTTCTCCTCCTTCAGCTCCAACCTCCATCACAGAGGACATGAGAGGTCACCAGATGTAGAGACTATGGACCTTGTGGATGGTGAGCAAGCTATGAAATTCTCCTCCCTAGGCTCCACCTCTTCCATGCGCACAGACGCTGGAGCACTTTAATCGCAGCCACAGAGACGGCAAACATGATCAACTGAGGGGGGAGCGCAAAGTAGACAGACATACAGAAAAAGGAAAAGACAGAAAAAGGGAGACTCAGACATGGAAGAGCGAGGAGGCCACAGGGAGGGAGAGAGCAAGGCGGAGCAGATGAAAAGAGAACGGGGCGTGGGGAGAAAGGGACGTCTTCTTTCTGACACTCCCCGTGTCGCCCTGCCTCTGCAGTCTGTTGGTCTCACCCGGCTCCCTCTCTGCGCTCTGCTCCTGTGGACCCCACTCGCCGCCTGCCTTTATTGCTCAGTTTCTCTGGCTCGTGCTTTAGGTCTGCCACAAACTCTTCATTCCTGTCATGCTCCGTCGATATTTTCCTTGCTTTCTCAATTTCTATCACGCGCTTCTCTGACTTTCTAGAAGAGCAATTTGCCTGTGCTGGTCAAGGGATATGCAGGGGGGTTCACAAAACACCCCCTGTCCCTTCTCACTTGTCATAAAGGAAATCTTTGGAAACTAGAGACCAAAGATTGTAAAAGCCAGAATGGGGATTAGACAAGCTACCCTCCATCTCTCTTAGTCTATAGATTAGTATTCTGATAACAATAAACCAATAATCACATGTCGCGAGTCCATGTGTGCAACAGCTGTAGTTACCTGCCCGAGATCTGCGCATCAAGTCAGTTAAAACTTCTATCGTGGATGAAGGAGCGGCTCCTGAGGCCCTGGTCCTAGGTGAGGAGCTATTGACAGTTGAAGGCTGCTGGGGGAGGGAAAGTCACCTTCTTTGGGGATGGCTATTAGTACATCGTTCATGCCTCAGTGGACGGCCCCAGACCCATGTGCATTGAGCAGCACTAATAGGACTCAGTGGATTATTTTTTTAAAAGAACACCCAAAGTTGTGAGGGTGATGTGTTGAGAAGTGAGAGGAGTTGGAGGCAGAGTGAGGAGGAGATATGATCAAGATATATTGTGTACATGTCTGAAATTCTGAAAGAATAGTTTTTTCAAAGAAATCCAATACATAATTATGGAGCACAGCAGCACCATGCATGTAGCTCAGTGTTTGCCTAGCATGTGCACACCCTTAGGTTCTAATTCCAGCATCACAAGAAGACAAAGGGAAAAATACTCTGGTATGGAACACTCACTGATATAATCATCAGATTAACTGATGCATCCTCTTCACTAAACAGCCCAAACCTAGGAGTTCTCACTGAGAAGATATGCCTTAGAAAGTGAAGTCAGCTTTTAAAGGTCATAGAAGAAAGGCAAAAGATTAGTTTGAATCATAATCCTAACATTCACCTTGCTCTTATACCCATCCAAAGCAAGATGCACCCATTCAGAATGGGAAACTGAGGTCCCAAAAGGACATCAATTTACCTTAGTTCCCCACAAGCTTGATCTAGAACATATCCCCAGACACTGCTTGCTGAGGTGCATTTCATCTTTCACTCTGTGTTCCAGGGATATCAACAAGGTCAAACACATTCTCTCTCTCTCTCTCTCTCTCTCTCTCTCTCTCTCTCTCTCATATAAACCTCACAATACCTCCATGGGCATTTTATGAAATATTGTCTGAACACTCAGGGCCCTTGATGGTGTAACCTTCTTCCTTGATAAACGCGATAGCTTCTCTCCTTCCTATTCAAAACAGAATTGGAAATAGCAAAAGGCCAGGCCAAGCATAGGGACTGACAGGTACAGCCAAGCACTTGGTATTAGGCCGGTTGCTACCTACCAACCCAATGCTGACTCCCCTCCCCACATCTTCCTTCTCCAAAATCAACAAACAACTTTTATATCACTTTTTTGTTCCCTGAACTTTGGTCCCTAGTCCCCAATTTCAGAGTCCAGCAGCCTAGAATACTTTGAGCAAGTCCTGGGAGGGTCAATTTTGCCCACATAAACTGGTCCAGAGGGTCTAAGGCTAGTGCATCCCTGAATGGTCCAGCTATCAAACCCTTCACAGTACCCTCCTAGGAGCCCTGCCAGGCCAAGCTGAGGTCAGTCTCAGCACCCACCTAATGCTCATATACCAACCTGCTGGGACCAACCTCAGACCCTATAGGGTACCATCCTCATACCTTTCTGAAAGCCATCTTGGTGACCACCTGGGCACAACCTCAGATCTCCTTTGGCACCAGAATTTGGAAAAAGAATTTTTATTCAATCAGTGCCAACTTCTTTCTTACCAAAATGCCTACCTGGAGGAAATTTCAATATCAACCTATGTCCCTCCTTTCCTTTGGGCTTTTTAATCCCTTTAATTATCAGATCCAGGAAGGAAGGCATTACAGTACCTGACCTCAGTGTACTTGCCCAGTTCAGGGAAACTGTCTGATATCAAGATCTACCTGACATCTCAACTGCCAGTGTCGTCTCTGTGCCCACTGCTGTTGCTGTTTTGCCTGTTCTACCCTTGGACCTCATGTAGCCCCAAGGGAAGGCTGGGCCAGGCAATGGACAGAGAAAGAAATAGAGTCAAATCCCAGCCTTCCCTCATACATCTTAGTGACTCCAGTGATGTTAATAATGAAACAGCCCAATTGCCACTAAGAATCAAAAGATGAAGCACACACCAACTTAATCTTCCTGGAGTATAACAAGTTCAGGAAAGCATAGCTCCAAATCTAGCTTGGTGGTCAGAGTCTCTCTTTTTTTCCAATTTCTTGGTGTTGCAACCCAGTGGGAGTAAATATTAGGTGCTGAGGCTGTGAGGTAAAAGACACAATATGATAAAGAAGAGCAAAGGTCATCCTTCTACCTGGGAGTATAAACTCAAACCACCTCAGCCATTACTAGACTGTCACCTTCACTGCTACCATGCTGGACTTAGGGCTCCTTCACTGCTACCATGCTGGACTCAGGGGAGAAGTTACCTCCAGGACCCACCCCATTGCCTGTCATTGGGAATTACCTGCAGCTGAATACAAAAGACACCAGACTGGGAGACGGGCAGGATGTGGGAATATGGGAATCTGCTCCATTTTCCAAGGACCCTGGGATGGAAGATTCATAGAATGAGCCTTAGCCTTAGGAGAGTGGAATTCGAAGGCTTGTAGCCATTTCCAAGCCAGATCTTTGTGGAGTATTGTTGTTGTTTTCACGTGTTTAGCATCAAATCTAGGGGGAGGCATTGCAATATCTGACTTCTGTGTACTGGTCTAGTTCAGCGAATAATCCCTCTAACAATTCCCATCTACCCTCCATCAGCTAAGTGAGCGCTATGGCTCGGTGTTCACCATCCACCTGGGGCTCTGCCGGGTTGTGGTGCTGTATGGCTATGATGCCGTGAAGGGGGCTTTGGTGGACCAGGCTGAGGAATTCAGTGACCGAGGAGAACAGAGCACCTGTCATACACTCGTCAAAGGCTATGGTGAGGGGCTATCACATGGGGGAATGTGGACGGCTATACTTGATGGCCTTGTTTAACCAGCTTCCCTTGCAACCCGTCTTCCTTGAAGGTTGTGCAGAGCAGCCTGGTCTTCTCTCCCTGTCCTTGTCTTTGATGCCTCCCCCTGTGTCAGTCTCTGGCCTCTCTCAGATCTTCTGTTCCCATTGTGCTCTGCTTCTCTCTGTGTCTCCCTTTCCTCTTTCGTTCAATGTCATCGTCCCCTGCATCTATCTCTTAAAACCTTTTGAGATCTCCTTTGTTGGGTTCTTACTTCTTTAATTTTTCAAATTTTTATTTACATTTTGTCTTTATTTTATGTGTATGTTTTGCCTGTGTGTATGTAAGTGCCCCACATGCTTGCAATGCCCATGAAGCCAGAGGAGGGTGTCAGATCCCCCTGGAAATGGGGTTATGGACAGTTGTTAGCTGCCATGTGTGTGCTAGGAACCGAATCTGGGTCCTCTGCAAGAGCAGCTAGTGCTCTTAGCCGCTGGGCTACCTCTTCAGCCCCCTGCTCCTTTGATTTTTAGCTGATATTTTTATCTTTGGATAGTCTGCTTCTTTTTTAAAAATATTTTATTTATTTTTATAATTATTTTTATTTATAACCAGGGGTTTGGTTTTGTTTTTAATATTTTATTTACTATTTTTATTTTATGTGTATGAGTGCATTGTCTGCATATACATACGTGCGCCCG
>NW_008338788.1:56683-58956 GCF_000622305.1 Nannospalax galili | reverse complement strand
AACTGGAGTTACAGACAGTTGTTAGCTGCCATGTGGGTGCTGGGAACCAAGTCTGGGTCCTCTGCAAGAGTAGCCAGTGCTCCTAAGCCCCAACAAGCTGTCTCTCCAGTCCCTCTTCAGCTTCTTTTATAAATAATGTTTTATTGATTCTTTGAGAATTTCTTTTTTTTTTTTTTTTTTTTTTTCAGATTCCCCTGGAACTGGAGTTAAGGATGGTTCATAGTCACCATGTAGGTGCTGGGAATCGAACCTGGGTCATCTGCAAGAGCAGTCAGTGCTCTCAACCGCTGAGCCATCTCTCCAGTCCCCCCTCCATTAATTTTTAAAAGTCTATCAAGTCTAATTTGTCTTCCTTATATGCTCTTGGGTGTAGGTCCAACCCCTAGAGCCTGGTCAACTACAGGACACCACACCCCTTAAAGAAAACTGAATCTCCCTCTCCCAGCAGCTATCAATAACCAATAGTTCTCAACTAGGGCTGGGGCTTCACCTCCCCTTCCATGCTGGGCTTTCATCTGCTTGGGCTTGCACAGATCTTGTGCATGCTATCACAAGTGCTGTGGGTTCACATGTGAAACTGCCCTCTTGTGTCTGTAAAGCAGTTTCCTAGCATCTGTGTTCTATTGTGACTCTCTTTCCCTTTCTTCCTCTGGTTTGAGAAGCTCATACAATGTCTGTATCAAGCTTCCCCGTTCCACCTCATAGCAATAGTCTACCATCTCTTCAGACCACTTCTGCTTCTACCTCCCTATTTTTCTTTGTTCTACAACCCAATTTGGAATCTTCCACAACTTTTGCCTCCACCTCAGGTCTCTACAGTGTCATTTCCCTACTTCTGCCCTTTGCCCCTTCTCTGTCTCCTCCCCATTTCAGAGCCTCTGTATGACATGGCTTTTTGAATATTTTAAAATTTTTTATGTGTATGAGTGTTTTGTCTGCCTGGATTTAAGAGCACCACATGTGTGCGATGTCCACAGGGACCAAAAGAGGACATTAGATTCCCTGGAACCAGAGTTTCAGACAGTTGTTAGCTGCCATGTGGGTGCTGGGAACTGAACACCGCTCCAATGCACTCAACCGCTGAGCCATCTCTCTAGTCCCATGTGCTACATGATGTTTGAGGGAAACTGCCCACTAAGATGGCACTGAAAGCCCGGCAAATGACTTGTACAAGTTCATCTTGATGAGTGAAATGAGTTTACTAGGGGCTAGTTACAGAGTAATAAACAGCGGTGAGCATATTCACTTTCCTGAAGTCACCATACCCTACCTACCAAGCTCCTACTTTTTTTCCATCACATTTTATTTTAAACTAAAAAAAATTTATCTTGGCATTCTTTTTTTTATTCCAAGAAAACTAAAGAAAGACAGCCAGTGTTCTTAACTGCTGAGCCATCTCTCCAGTCCTTATTTATTTTTAATGTATATTTTATTGAATTTTTGTACATTTCATACAAAACATCTTAACCCTCTTTATACCCCCTACTCATCCACACCATTCCCATAATCCCTCCACCACATTTCATGCATTCTGTCATATATGTTAAGCCCTGTTGAGTTAAATTACTGTACCCCTCAGTGCAAGTTCATCCACTGGGGTCTAGGCAGCCTATCTAGAGTCTCTCCCTCAAAGAAGATCAACTCTCCCTCACCCAGCAGTAATTGGATGCCAATGGTTCTTTGACTAAGGTTAGGACCTGATGTCCATTTCTCCAGTCTATGCTGGGTTTTTGTCTGCTTGAGTTTTCGTGGGTCTTGTACATGCTGACACCATTGCTACAGGTTCACATGAGGGGACGGTTCCAGGAGCCCATAAGACTCTTTTTCCATATGGCCATATACCTCCTCCCCTGACTCTTACAATCTTTCTGCCCCGTCTTCCACAACGGTCCCTGAACCCTGACTGGGTGAAATTTAATATAGGAGTCTTGTCCAGGACCCACACTCTGCAGACTCTTATTCTCTATGCTTTGGCCATTTATGGCCTTTTGTGTTCATTGTCCTCTGTCGCATGAGGGAGCTTCACTGATGATAGTCAAGAGATGCATTAGTATTCTGTCTACCCCTTGGTTTTACATTATTTTTATTTTATGTATATGAGTGTATTGCCTGCATGTATGAAAATGCACCTGTGTCATGCAATGCCCACAGAGGGCAGAGAAGGGAGTGGAATCCCCCTGGAACTGGAGTTACAGACAGTTGTTAGCTGCCATGTGGGTGCTGGGAACCAAGTCTGGGTCCTCTGCAAGAGTAGCCAGTGCTCCTAAGCCCCA
>NW_008338788.1:56337-56493 GCF_000622305.1 Nannospalax galili | reverse complement strand
CTGCCTCCCGAGTGCTGGGATTAAAGGCATGCGCCACCACGCCCGGCCCATTGAGAATTTCATATCATGTGTTTTGATCCTATTCAGACCCCTTCCCCCATCTCCTCTCAAATCCACCTTACCTCCCCACCCCGTACCTTACTTCATATCCCTCCA
>NW_008338788.1:47878-54818 GCF_000622305.1 Nannospalax galili | reverse complement strand
ACATATTTTAAATTATAAACTCAAGGCTGGAGAGATGGCTCAGCAGTTAAGAACACTAGGTACTCTTGCAGAGGGCCTGGGTTCAAATCCCAGCAACCACATGGCAGCTCACAACTGTCCGTAACTCTAGTTCAGGGGATCCAACAGCCTCCTCTGTCCTCCGCAGGCATTGCGTGACATGGGTGCACTTACCTACATGCAAGCAATACACACATACACGTAAAATAAAAATAAATTTTTTTAATTTTTTAAAGATTTATTTTATTTTTAATTATGTGTATGTGTGTATGGGTCTGTCTATGGGCAAGTGCACTTGAGTGCAGTGCCCACAGAGGTCAGAGGCATCTGATCCCCTAGAGCTGGAGTTACAGGCAGTTGTGAGCTGCCAGATGTGGGTGCTGGGAGCCAAACTCAGGTTCTTAGGAAAAGCAGCCATCACTCATTACCCACTGAGCCATCTCTCCAGCCCCCAACTACATTTATTATGGAATGAAACAGATGAAGATTACGTGTCTAACACTGCTTAATTACTTCTCCATGACAGTTCTTAGGCAGACTTACACTGCTTAGATTCTTAAAATGTTCTTTTATGTATCTCATATTTTTTCTTCATTTCATGGGGGTCTAATAATTGTGGAACACTATATTACAGCAAGAGTTGGCCAAGATAATAAAAACTTCTAAATGGCCTTGAATAGCTAAAACTATTTTATTACAGGCAAGAAAGGGCAGAGTTGACAGGAAATATATAAATAGCCAGATAGCCTTATATGTTAACTCTGTGAATACAATTTAAGATACAGAGGGCACCTGTGGCCTTGAAGAGCTGGAGTCAACACCAAATGGATGCTTTTTCCTGGAGGACTAGGGGTTAAAGAGAAGGAGGGAGGAAGGAAGTGAGGAATGGAGGGAGACAGCAAATGAGGGGGAGGGAGGGAGACTCCATCTAAACAGTGACTTACCACAGAGAACAGCAGCAACAGACTGCACTCAACACTTGGGCTTTCTACACTGTTCCCTTTTCATCAACCTTCCTAATCAGAGGCTCCCGCAAAGGACACTATTCACTAACTTTTCCTAATCTTAATCCTTTGAGAGCAATTTCCCTCTGGGCAGACTTTCTTTTCATCAACCTTCCTAATCAGAGGCTCCCGCAAAGGACACTATTCACTACCTTTTCCTAATCTTAATCCTTTGAGAGCAATTTCCCTCTGGGCAGACTTCCACCTATAGTTGCACTGTCACAAGATCAGGGCCCACACTGCTGATGATGTAGGCCTCCTGCAATCCTATCCCATACAGTCATTCAGGGACTTTAATACGTTCTCTAGTCCATTAGGCATTTGGGGAGTGTCCCAGTCCTCACACAACGGACCACACGCATCTAGGAAGGCCAAGTGACACAGAGAGGAAGACGGCCACCTTGAGATTTCCTCGACAGATTCTCCATCCTGACTCATCTTAGGGTCTGTTGTGTCCCTGTTTAGATTCCAGGTGTTCGGGGGTGGGGAAGCTGTAAAAATAACCTCCTTCCTCTGCCTCCCGAGTGCTGGGATTAAAGGGGAGTGTCACCATGCCTGGCCCACTCCTTTCTTTTTTGAAGCCCCATCCAGTAAGGAATTCATGCACCCCGGCCTCTCTCTGCCTCCCCGCACCCATGTTCTCCCCCTTACAGGTGTGACATTCAGCAATGGAGAGCGCTCCAAGCGACTCTGGCGCTTCACCATCGCCACACTGAGAGACTGGCGTGGGGAAGCATGGTGTGGAGGAGTGTACCCAGGAGGAAGCAGCCTGTCTTGTCAAGATTTTGCAGGACACACGTGGTAAGCTAGAGACCCTAAAGTGTTTGGGCCAGAGGAGGAAAGCCCCTGGCACCAAGAACCTGTGGGTTGTGGTGAAGAAGGTTAGGGAAGGATGCCTATGTTTCCAGCCCCAGGGTTCTGTGCTGGGAGCTGCTTCTCATTTTAATTTTAATATATTTATCAATATTTCATTTATTATTTGTGTGTTACATGTATGAGTTATTGGCTACATGTATGTAAGTGGACCCATGTTGTGCGATGCCCTCAGAGGTCAGAAGAGGCAACAAATCCCCTGGAATTGAAGCTACTGGTGGTTGTTAGCCCCCATGTGGATGCTGGAAATCAAACCCAGGTCCTCTGCAAGAATAGCCAACGCTCTTAACCACAGAGCTGTCTCTCCAGGCTCCGAAATGTATATTTTTAATAAAAATTAATAATAACCTCCTACTTTTTATGACTCTAAGTCTACAACAGAACTAATGTAAGCTTGGGCTCTGAATAGGGTACAGTATATGCCCCAGAGACACAGCCACCCCTAGTATGTCTTTAAGATTTATTTTATTTTCTGGGCTGGAGAGATGGCTCAGCAGTTAAAAACACTGGTTGTTGTTACAGAAGACTCAGGTTCAAATCCCAGCACCCACATGGCAGCTAACTGTCCATAACGCCAGTTCCAGGGGATCCAACAGCCTCCTCTGTCCTCCGCAGGCATTGCGTGACATGGGTGCACTTACCTACATGCAAGCAATACACACATACACATAAACTTTTTAAAAACGTAATCGGAGCCAGGTGTGGTGGCACGTACCTTTAAATATCAGCTCTTGGGAGGCAGAGGCAGGCAGATCTTTGCCAGTTCAAGGCCAGCCTGGTCTACGCAGTGAGTTCCAGGCCAGCTGGGGCTGCAGGGAGACCCTGTCTCAAAAAAAAGTAATTGGGCCAGATTAAAAGGATTCACTGTGCCAGTACCAGAGACAGAGAGGCAGACGTGTGTGACGGAGAATCCAGGTTCCGCCCACACTGTTTTCTGATGTTCAGATAATAGGTGAAAGAAGTGTATTCTAAGCCAGTTTAAGATCTTTCGGGAATATTTGCTTTACTTTTATAAAAGTTGTTTGGTTTGGTTTAGTATGAGGCAGTTGGAGGTCAGAAGAGGGCTTCAGATTCCCCTGGAACTGGAGTTAAGGATGGTTCATAGTCACCATGTAGGTGCTGGGAATCGAACCTGGGTCCTCTGCAAGAGCAGTCAGTGCTCTCAACCGCTGAGCCATCTCTCCAGTCCCCCCTCCATCTAAACAGTGACTTACCACAGAGAACAGCAGCAACAGACTGCACTCAACACTTGGGCTTTCTACACTGTTCCCTTTTCATCAACCTTCCTAATCAGAGGCTCCCGCAAAGGACACTATTCACTAACTTTTCCTAATCTTAATCCTTTGAGAGCAATTTCCCTCTGGGCAGACTTTCACCTATAGTTGCACTGTCACAAGATCAGGGCCCACACTGCTGATGATGTAGGCCTCCTGCAATCCTATCCCATACAGTCATTCAGGGACTTTAATACGTTCTCTAGTCCATTAGGCATTTGGGGAGTGTCCCAGTCCTCACACAACGGACCACACGCATCTAGGAAGGCCAAGTGACACAGAGAGGAAGACGGCCACCTTGAGATTTCCTCGACAGATTCTCCATCCTGACTCATCTTAGGGTCTGTTGTGTCCCTGTTTAGATTCCAGGTGTTCGGGGGTGGGGAAGCTGTAAAAATAACCTCCTTCCTCTGCCTCCCGAGTGCTGGGATTAAAGGGGAGTGTCACCATGCCTGGCCCACTCCTTTCTTTTTTGAAGCCCCATCCAGTAAGGAATTCATGCACCCCGGCCTCTCTCTGCCTCCCCGCACCCATGTTCTCCCCCTTACAGGTGTGACATTCAGCAATGGAGAGCGCTCCAAGCGACTCTGGCGCTTCACCATCGCCACACTGAGAGACTGGCGTGGGGAAGCATGGTGTGGAGGAGTGTACCCAGGAGGAAGCAGCCTGTCTTGTCAAGATTTTGCAGGACACACGTGGTAAGCTAGAGACCCTAAAGTGTTTGGGCCAGAGGAGGAAAGCCCCTGGCACCAAGAACCTGTGGGCTGTGGTGAAGAAGGTTAGGGAAGGATGCCTATGTTTCCAGCCCCAGGGTCCTGTGCTGGGAGTTTGGTTCATCACTCCAATGCCCATATCATCCACTTGACTCTTTCTTTTCCACATTTCCTATCTCTGCCCAACTATGGCACACCTCTTAGGAGCCCCCATTGACCCCACCTTCTACCTGAGCAAAACAGTCTCCGATGTCATTAGCTCTATTGTCTTCGGGGACCGCTTCAACTATGAGGACAAAGAGTTCCTCTGTGCTGGGAGTTTGGTTCATCACTCCAATGCCCATATCATCCACTTGACTCTTTCTTTTCCACATTTCCTATCTCTGCCCAACTATGGCACACCTCTTAGGAGCCCCCATTGACCCCACCTTCTACCTGAGCAAAACAGTCTCCGATGTCATTAGCTCTATTGTCTTCGGGGACCGCTTCAACTATGAGGACAAAGAGTTCCTGTCACTCCTGCATATGATGATGCAAATAAATTTGCAGCTTCACCCACTGGGCAGGTAACCTACTACCTTCTGTACCTCTGCCACAACACATCAACTGCACCACCAGGGCAGGAACAGCCTCCAGATCTCATCCCCAGATACGTAAGTTCCACTCAACACCAGCCCTCACTCTGAGACAGATGAGCCTTTACACCAGATCCCATGGCAGGTATCTAAACCCCAAGATCTAATGACACGAATATCTCAACAGCTGTCTTTCCTTTTCGTGTTTTCTCTCTGCCCCCAGCTCTATGATATGTTCTATGCAGTGATGAAGTATCTGCCAGGACCACAGCAAGGTATCTTTAAGAACATGCGGAAACTGGAGGATTTCATAGTAAAGAAAGTGGCACAGAACCAGCGCACCCTGGACCCCAGTTCCCCAAGGGACTTCATCGACACCTTTCTCATCCAAATGTACGAGGTACACCTGGCATCCAGGGAACAGGAGCTCCAAAAGCAGGCAGATGGGAATCACAGTAGGAAGGAGAACTTAGGCCCATTCAAATTGGTCCCCATAATAATCCTCACAATCCCAATTATAATTAAACGTCGTTTTTGCATCCATTGAGCTTTTATCCAAGCCAGGGTATGGGCAAGCAAACCGTCATAGTAGCCAACTTACAGTCCCACAACTGCAAGGCATGGTTTTCGGGACTTGCTAACGTTCACCTGCTTAGCATCTACAGCAGCTCTCAAGGAAGGTTCTGTTAAGGCCTAACTTTTACAAATGAGGAAACTGTGGCCCAGAGATTATAAGTGGCTTAGCTGATGTCATGCAGTCAGGAAACTGTGCACCCTAGCTCAAACTTTCACCTCTCTGAGCCTATGTATACCACTTTTAGCCCTCATCCTGTCTAACATTTCATATCATGTTTATGAACTATGTATTATGGACCAGGTAACCACGGTTTAGTATGTGACATCAAAGGGCCCCACCTCCACCTGCATGTCAGTCTCTCACCTGGGAATAAAGGACATGGGATTTTTATAAAGTATAAAGGTGAAAGATCTGGTGAGGAGATTCTTCTATGAGGTGTTTGAAGAAGGAGTAGGATGCTGTCATTTAAAATTCTGGGACTGTGTCTCAGACAAGCTAAGTCTGTGACACTCTCCATCCTCTTCCTCACAGTCCTTCTCCCTCGCTTTCTAAATAGCCCTGCCCTGATGAAAAGTGACAGCAGAGCTGATCATCAGAGAGCAGGCTGTCAACTAGACAGAGAAATGGGAAAAGCTTCTAAGGCAAAGCCAAGAGTCAGAGCAAATCCTGGAAATTACTCATCCCACCCTAGGTCTGGACCCTTAGAGAACTGGGTTCAAAAGAAAGAAAACTCACAGAAGGGGTGCCCCCTGAGACCCTATTCCTCCCTGAGGAACTACCGGCAGTTAATGGCTGTGTGGGGAAGGACAGTCACATTCCTCCTTGATGTAGCCACTGGTATAAGTTGTCTTTTCTCAAGTAAATAACCCCTATACATACCTAAGCAGGAAATCCTAATTATATGTAATGGGCAACAAAAAAAGACACGTTTAGAAAAAGAAAATGTTCAGTGGGAGGTGAAGGGGGTAAGACAGGATCATAGAGGGGAATGTGATCAAAGTACATCACATATATATATATATATACACATACATATATGTGTGTGTAAAATTATGAAAGAATGAGTAAATTTTTAAAAATTGAGAGTCCAGGACCTGGAGCGCTGGCTCAGTGGTTAAGAGCACTGGCTGTTCTTGCAGAGGACCCAGGTTTGGTACCCAACACTTACATGGCAGTTAACAACCATCTCTAACTCCAGGTACAAGGGATCTGACACTTTCTCTGACCTCCACAGGCACTGCATGACACAAGTGCACTTATATACATGCAGGTAACACACTCATACGCATAAAAATAAAAATAATCAATAAAAATATTTTTTTAATTAAAACCCTATGAGCTTGTAGGACTCAATTTCCATATGGTCGAGGACCTACTCCCTGACTCTTACAATCTTCCCACCCCCTCTTCGCAATGCTCCCAGAGCCCTGAGTGGGTGCTCATATTAATTTACAGCAATGATGTCAGCATACACAAGTCCCATGCAAACTCAAGCAAACAAAAACCCAGCAGAGAACTAGGGAAATGGAAAGCTGACCCTAATTAGCTAAAATATTGGCAACTGATTACTTCTGGGTGAGGAAGAACTGATCTTCCTAACATGAGAGACTCTAGATAGTAGATGAACTTGTACTGAAGAATGTATGGGAACCCTAACTTGACACAATGGGCTTTAACACAAATGACAGAATGTACTAATTCTAGCGGGGAGTTCTATGGAAGGGTGCCTGTGGGGAATGGGGTATAATGACGATTAAGATAGATTGAGACATTCTGTACGAAATACACAAAAATTCAATAAAAACAAATAAAAAAATAAAAGCCGATACATCCCCAAGGGATAAATTTGCACTCTCTCTCTCTCTCTCTCTCTCTCTCTCTCTCTCTCTCTCTCTCTCTCTCTCTC
>NW_008338788.1:40948-47779 GCF_000622305.1 Nannospalax galili | reverse complement strand
AAGAACCCCAATACAGAGTTCTACATGAAGAACCTGGTGATGACAACACTGAGTCTCTTCTTTGCAGGATCGGAGACCGTCAGCTCCACCCTGCGCTATAGCTTCCTGTTGCTCCTGAAGCACCTGGATGTAGAGGGTAAGGCTGGTGGGGTGGGGGAAGGAAGTGGGGACCACAGACACTGCAGCCTCCTCTGAGTTGACACAATGACCCCACTCTCCCGGGTCCCCGAATGCTCAGACAGGACCTGCCATGCAGGGACAGGGTGATATTGAACTTACAGGCAGGAGCAGAGTTCTCACCAGCTGTTGAAGCATTAGACGCTTCCAAGTTGATTGCACACCAATTTCCAAATTCTTGCTCAATGAGGCCATTCCTTGAGAACTGTCCCTTGTTCTTCCCTATGATTCTATCAGGAAAAAGATAAAATTACACTGGCCAAAAGTTTGATGTGGAAGGTATGTTTTGAATGGTTTACATGTATGTTGTTTATAGATGCAAGTAATGCTTATAGTTTTACATATTTGGAATATTGCCCCTGCTCTGATTCCCCTGGGTATTTAAATGTATTCCCCCCTTCTCCTCCAGCCAAGATCCATGAGGAGATTGACCTGGTGATTGGCAGAAACCGGCAGCCCCAATTTGAGGACCATTTGAAGATGCCCTACACAGAAGCTGTGATCCATGAGATCCAGAGATCTGCAAATTTCACCCCATTGGGTATACCTCGCAGGGTTACCAAGGATACCACATTTCACAGCCTCTTCCTTCCCAAGGTGCAGAGGTGCCCACCCTAGAGGAGCCTCCGGCCCACTTCTTGGAGCCTCACATGTCTTTCTAGCCATAGCTTTCCAACTCTGGTCCCACTCATCCAATCAAAGAATTCCCCAGCCACCATGTCACCCTCCCCTCAGAGCCTACCGATGGCTGTTGCCTTCCCTAGACCTCATGCCTCAGGAGAGTCAAGTCCATGTCCCAAACATCTTGTCTCAGGGCAGGAACTCCAAGTTCTACTGAACCTCCTGCCTTGAAAGACATGCCTCAACTTCTGTGCTGAGCAGCAAAGACTGTCACTCAAGCATCCTCTCTCAGAGCACGAGCCTCCTTGAGCTCATACAGCCTACCTCGAACAGCACACCTCAACTTCTGTGCTGAGCAGCGAAGACTGTCACTCAAACATCTTCTCTCAGAGCACGAGCCTCCTTGAGCTCATACAGCCTACCTCGGACAGCACACCTCACATGCCCTCTAAATTTTCTGTCTCATGTTCCCTAACGCTCCTCCCTCAGAGGAGCCCCAACTCCCAGTTCTCCTCACCTGGGACTATAATTTCTCCCTCATTCATCTATGAGACGTTTTATCCCTCAACCCACCTTAACAAATCTCCCTTCCTTCTCTTCCTTCCAGGGCACTGAAGTGTTCCCTATACTGGGCTCTCTGATGACAGACCCAAAGTTCTTCCCTTCCCCCCAAGACTTCAATCCCCAGCACTTTCTGGACGACAAGGGGCAGCTGAAGAAGAATGATGCTTTTGTGCCATTTTCCATTGGTAAGAAAGTACTGTCGGGAGTCAGGCCACTTCTCACCAGCAGGGCAGCGCACCTCAGCTCCACTCCCTGAGGTGCAGCCCAGCTCCTTTCTGCAGCTTGGAATCTAACTTCTAGCCAGCCAGGTGCGACCCCTGTAACTCCCAAGCACCAAGTGTCTAGACAGAGATCAAGCAGAGGGATGATCAAGCCCTTTACAGAGACAGGAAAAGGCCAAATTCAGACTGAGTCACACATCTATACCAGCACACACAAGCAATTCTTCAGATTCTTTAAAAGAAGATGACAGAGGCAGGAGAGATGGCTGGGTGGTTAAGAGTAGTTACTACTCTTACAGAGGACCAGGCTTCGGTTCTCAGCACCCCTGGGGCATTTCACAGATCCAGTAACTAGTTTGAGTAGCTCTAATGCCCTCTGGCCTCCATGAGCACCTGCACACCTCTGGTATACATAAACTGAAGGGGCCACACGCGTGCACGTGCACACACACACATACACACACACAGAAATATTTTTTTAATTTTTTTTGAGACAGGATCTCACTATGTAGCCCTGGCTGACCTGAACCTCACCATGGAGACCAGGCTGGCCTCCCACTCACAGAGATCCACCTGCTTCTGCCTTCCAAGTGGTAAGATTAAAGACACGCACCACCACCCCTGGCAAATATTTAAAGGAGGATGACAACACAGCTTCCATGTTCCACAATATGTTTGCTAGAAGAAGCATTTGGACTTCCCATTGCTCTTGCCTGGAAGGGATCACCCCACCTCATTATAGGGAAACAGGTTCAGAAAGGTCACTGCAGCCTCTTCTCCCTGAGCGAATGCAGCTGGGCATTTAGTGAATAGTGAGTGTAGGCGTCACCTCTCCCCACCCCCTTCTCTTCCCTCTTCTCTTCTTCAGGGAAGCAGTACTGTCTGGGAGACGGCTTGTCTAGAATGGAGCTCTTGCTCTTCCTCACCACCATCATACAGAACTTCTGCTTCAAGTCCCCAAAGACACTTCAGAACATCAACGTGTCCCAGAGGCCGATGGGATTTACCAGGATCATACCAAGTTACACCATAAGCTTCCTGCCCCTCTGAGTGCAGACTGAACCAAGGAAGGGCAAAGGAGGAGCAGGGACTGGAGTAGGGCCAGTGTGAGGGGCACAGTGATGGGAAAAGGCAAAATTGGGGGGTAAATGAAGGGGCCAGATGCATAGGGGAAACAGAATAGAGTGTCACCTTGCTTCAGATGTGACTGACAGTAAAGCACTGTGCTGTGGACAACAGTAACAAGAACGGGTATTATTCACTGAGCAGAGAAGACTGTCACTCAAACATCCTCTCTCAGAGCACGAGCCTCCTTGAGCTCATACAGCCTACCTCAGACAGCACACTTCACATGCCCTCTAAATTTTCTGTCTCATGTTCCCTAATGCTCCTCCCTCAGAGGAGCCCCAACTCCCAGTTCTCCTCACCTGGGATGGCTCTGTGCTAAAGCCATCCCATCAGCTTCTCATTTAAGGCTCAAAACCCACACCAAGAGAAGTGTATTTCTCAAGCCCAGTTTATAGGTAGCAAAGGTGAGGCTTACACACTTAAGTCTGAACTGAGGGACTGTTGTCAGCTAATCACTGCTGGGTGGGGGGAGTTGATCTTCTGTAAGGGAGTGATGCTAGACAGGCTGAGCAGGCTCCAATGGATGAACACACTGAAGGACATCTGGGGACACAAACTTGACTCAATAGGCCTTAACACGTAAGGCAGAATGCATGAAATTAAGTGGGTAGGCTTTGGGGGGGTCAGATAGGAGAGGGGCTCTAAATATGATTAAGATGTATTGTCTGGGGGCTGGAGAGAAGGCTCAGCAGTTAAGAACACTGACTATTCTTACAGAAGACTCGGGTTCGAATCCCAGCACCCAATAACTGTCCATAATTCCAGTTCCAGGGGACCCGACAGCCTCTTCTGTCCTCCACAGGTACTGCATGGCACAGGTGCACTTACCTACACGCAGGCAATACACACATACACATAAAACAAAAATCATAAATAAAATATTTTTTAAAAAGATGTGTTGTATGACTTTTGTTTCCCTGGGTGGCTCATCCACCAGCTTCCTGGTGCTAGCATCTTTCCTGGGTGGGTCCCACGGTGCCCACCACGCCTTGACTCCCCCAGCCTCATTCACCCTCCCAGCTCCCCGACCCCATCTGTCCTCCTGGCCTGGGTACTGGTCCATTTCTTGTTTTGGCACCCCAGACCCCTGGGCTGACCTCTTGGCCCACAGTCCACACTGCTTCCTGATCCTTTGCATGCATACCAACCCAGTTCCTACCAGTAGTCCCCAGGAGCCCTGAGGCCTCTTCCCATCCCCACCTCCCTTTGCATCCCTGGATGCAGCCACCAGCTTCCTGGGACCACCATCTTTCCTGGGTTCTGCTCCCAGGACAGCCCAGGCCCCAAATTCCTGAGGTCAGCATCATTCCTAGAGGGATCCAGACCTTAGGAGAAAGCCTGAGAGCATTTGATCCTCATCTGACGTGGGCCTCTGTGGGAACTCCTGAAGAAAAAGCAATTTGGCCACTCCAATATAAAATCGAAGGAGAGAACCTGAAGCCTAGACCAACCAGCTTTTCCTGCCCAACAAGTAAACCAAAAAGACACATAAAGTTTACAAAAACAAGCAGACCTAAACTCAAGGAAGGAAAGCTTGACTCTCACACAAGAATCAGAAACTACAAAAGAAATCCACACATCAAAGTCAGAGAAAAAATAATAACATGAAAAACCAAAGTAATATATCCGAGAACCTGAAGCCTAGACCAACCAGCTTTTCCTGCCCAACAAGTAAACCAAAAAGACACATAAAGTTTACAAAAACAAGCAGACCTAAACTCAAGGAAGGAAAGCTTGACTCTCACACAAGAATCAGAAACTACAAAAGAAATCCACACATCAAAGTCAGAGAAAAAATAATAACATGAAAAACCAAAGTAATATATCCCCAACAGTCCTCTAGAGGAGTACAATGAGAACTCCCTAGAGATAACACAGGACACGGAACTCAAAAGAACAATTATAAACACGATAAAAGAATTCAGTGAATTTAAAGAACACACAAACAAAGAAATCAAAGAACTGAAAGAAGATAGGGATAAACTTCAGAATGAATTCAGAAAAGAGCTAGAAATATTGAAGAATGTTCAGGCTGAAATGAAGAAGGAAGTAAAACACTCAGTAAGCCAATTAGAAGCAATAGGAGAAACCTCACCAATAAGATGAATGAAACAGAAAACAGAATATCAAGACTGGAAGATAAAGTGGATGAACTAGACTTCTCAAGCTAAGATTATGAAAAATTTAAGAAAGCACAAGAATGGAATATTCAAGAATTGTGTGACACCAAAAACCCCCCTAAACTTACGTATATAGGCATACAGGAAGGAAACGAATCTCAAGACAATGGTATGGAACAGATCTTCAACAGGATTGTAGAAGCAAATTTCCCAAAATTAAAGACATGCCCATACAAATACAAGAAGCATATAGAACACAAAAATACAACCACAGAGAACACCAAGTACATAGGACCAGAAAAGAAACTCTCCTTGGCACATCACAGTAAAAACACCAAACATATGGAACAAAGAGAGAATACTGAAAGCTGCAAAAAGGAAACAAAGCACATATAACAGAATCCCATTAGGATTACAGCTGACTTTTCGGGGCAAACTATGAAAGCCAGAAGAGCCTGGACTAAAGCATTGCCACTTCTAAATGACCACAGATGCCAACTGAGATTACTTTACCTAGCCAAAATGTCTATTATTGTCAAAGGGGAAAGAAAAATCTTCCATGACGTAAATCGGCTAAAAGAACTCATGTCCACAAAACCAGCCCTTCAGAGAGTTCTTGAAGCAATTCAAAGAGCTGAAGAAAGGAACGACTATACCCAAGGGGTTATGGAAAGAAACTCAAGGAAGGTATAACTATGGAAATGCACAGTTTTACCAAGAATGTGAACAGAAATAAAAATGACAAGATTCAATACACATCTTTCATTAATAACTTTAACTATCAATTGACTGAACTCCCCAGTCAAAAGACACAGACTAGGTGAATGGATTAAGAAACAAAACCCATCTTTTTGTTGTCTGCAAGAAACTCATCTCACTTTCAAGGACAGGCACTACCTTAAGGTGAAAGGATGGGGAAAAAAATATACCAAGCAATTGGTACTAAGAAAAAAAGCAGGCATTGCAGTTCTAATATTTGACAAAATAGACTTTAAACTAAAAATAATCAGAATAAAGAGGGGCACTTCATTCTGATCAAAGGAACAATTGACCAAGAAGATACTACAATCATGAACATATATTCACCAAACTCTTGTGCACCCAACTTCATAAAAACAGTACTACAGGACTTTAAGACCCAGATTAATTCCAACTCCTTAATAGTAGCGGACTTCAATACCCCATTGTCTCTATTAGATATATCAACAGGACAGAGAATTAACAGAGAGACATCTAAATTAAGCAATGCCATACATCAAATGGACCTAACAGACATCTACCAAATATTCCACCCAAGCACCAAAGAATATATTTTCTATTTAGTGCCCCACAGAACTTTCTTCACAATCGACCATTAGAACACAACAAAACCTCTGGGACACTTTAAAAGCAGTCCTAAGAGGGAAGTTTCTAGTTCTAAGTGCCTACATCAAAAAATTAGATAAAGCACAAATAAATGACATAACACTGCAACTCAAATTGCTGGAAAGGCAAGAACAAATGAAACCCAAACCCAGCAGAAGAGAAGAAATAACAAAAATCAAAGCAGACGTTAATGAAATAGAAACAAAGAAAACAATACAAAGAATCAACAAATCCAAGAGCTGGGTCTTTGAAAAGATAAACAAGATTGACAGACCACTAGCCCAGTTAACCAAGGGAAAGAAAGAGCACCTCCAAGTCAACAAAATCAGAGATGAAAGGGGAACCATCATAACACACACCAAAAAGATCCAGAACATTATAAGGGAATACTTTAAAAACCTCCTTGCCCTCCTAGGTCAACTAGTTCCAGGGGACTATGAGCATCTCTCAAAATGTCCTGTAATTGTGGTGGGTCACCTGTCCTCTTGATCAAGGAGGCCGAGGAGACCCCACCAGATGGACTTGAACCAGTGTCCAGTCTACAAAGAGGAGGGTCAACACAGAGCAATCACTTTCTCCATGCTTCCAAGCAAAGCCAGCCATGGTTGAGCAGGACCTTTGACTTATCTTCACAT
>NW_008338788.1:35969-39736 GCF_000622305.1 Nannospalax galili | reverse complement strand
GAAATTAATGAAATTGAAACAAAGAAAACAATACAAAGAATCAACAAATCCAAGAGCTGGTTCTTTGAGACGATAAACAAGATTGACAGACCACTAGGCCAGTTAACCAAAAGAAAGAGCACCTCCAGATCGACAGAATCAGAGATGAAAGGGGAAACATCACAACAAACAACAAAGAGATCCATAACATTATAAGGGAATACTAAAAAAACCTATATGCTACTAAAGTTGAAAACCTAAAAGAAATTGACGGGTATCTAAATGCATGGGAACCCCCAAAGCTAAACCAAGAAGATATCAACACCTTAAATGGACCCATAACACATAATGAAATCGAAACAGTAATACAAAATCTCCCAACTTAAAATAGCCCAGGACCAGATGGATTTAGAGCAGAATTCCATCAGACATTTTAAGAAGATCTACATCTAATACTACTTAATTTATTCAGAAATATAGAAATGGAGAGAGAACTTCCAAATTCCTTCTATGAAGCCAGCATCACTCTAATACCAAAGCCAGGTAAAGATACAACCAAAAAAGAAAACTATAGACCCATATCCTTAATGAACACAGATGCAGAAATTCTAAACAAAATACTTGCAAACCGCATAGAGACACACATCAAAAAGATCATCAACCTTGATCAAGTCTGCTTTATTTCAAAGATGCAGGGATGATTCAATATACATAAGGCAACAAACATCGTAAATCATACAAATGGACTCAACGACAAGAACCACGTGGTCATCTCAATAGATGCAGAGAAGGCCTTTGATAAAATTCAACATGCATTTATGTTCAAAGTCCTAGAGGGAATTGGACTGGAGGGAACATACCTCAACATAATTAAAGCCATATATAACAAACCCACAGCCAACATCATTCTAAATGGAGAAAAACTGGAAGCATTCCCATTGAAATCAGGAACCAGACAAGGCTGTCCACTATCTCCACTTCTCTTTAACACAGTGCTTTAAACTCTTGCAAGAGCAATAAGACAAGAGTGGGAAATTAAAGAAGTAATAATTGGAAAAAGAAGAAATCAACTATCTTTTTTTTGCAGATGATATATCTGAGACGCCAAAAATTCCACTCGAAAACTCCTAGAAATTATTAAATTGGAAACACTCCCATTCATAATGGCTGCAAAAAAAATAAAATATCTCAGAGTAAACCTGACCAAAGACATTAAAGAGCTCTACAATAAAAAATTTAAATCTTTAAAGAAAGAGATTGAAGAAGACATCAGAAGATGGAAGGACCTTCCATACTCATGGATTGGAAAAATTAATATTGTGAAAATGAACATCCTACCAAAAGCCATTTTTAGATTTGAAGCAGTGCCAATCAAAATCTCCATGACATTCTTCACAGAATTGGAAAAAAACATCCTAAGATTCATATGGAAACACAAAAGATCTCAGGTAGCCAAAGCAACCCTGAGCACTAAGAGCAATGGTGGGGGGAATTACTATACCAGATTTTAAACTGTATTACAGAGCTATCATCATAAAAACAACATGGTACTGGGACAAAAATAGTCCCATAGATCAATGGAACAAAATTGAAGACCCAAATATGAGTACATGCAATTTCAGCCACCTGATATTTGACAAAGGGGCCAAGAACATTCACTGGAGGAAAGACAGCATGTTCAGCAAATGGTGCTGGCAAAACTGGATCTCCACCAGTAGAAGAATGAAACTGAACCCCTATCTTTCACCATACACAAAAGTCATCTCCAAATGGATCAAAGACCTCAATGTGAAGCCTGAAACTCTGAAACTGTTAGAAGAAAATATTAGCAATTAACTACAAGATATAGGTGTAGGAAAGGATTTTCTAAACCCGACATCAATTGCTAAGGAAACAAAGTCAAGAATCAATAAATAGAATCTCATTAAACTAAAAAGCTTCTTCACATCAAAAGAAGCAACCAAGGAAGTGAAGAGAAAACCCACAGAATGGGAGAAAATCATCACCAGTGACACGTCCGACAGAGATTTAACATCCAGAATATATAATGAACTCAAAAAACAAAGAATCAAGAAAGGAAGTGACCTAAAGAAAAGATGGGCTAAGGAGCTGAACAGAGAGTTCTCAAAAGAAGAAATAAACAACTAAGAAGCATCTTAAAAGATGTTCAACATCACTAGTAATTAGAGAAATGCAAATTAAAACCACTTTAAGATTTCACCTTACCCCAGTCAGACTGGCTAAGATCAAGAGAACAAATGATACCAAATGTTGGAGAGGATGTGGGGAAAGGGGAACACTCATCCACTGCTGGTGGGGCTGCAAACTTGTTCAACCCCTATGGAAAGCAGTGTGTAGAACTCTTAAAAGAACTACAACGAACCTACCATTTGACCCCTTTAATCTTTAGTTATGGGATGTTCTGTGTGATATATACACAAAAAATCAACAAATTATTTAAAAATGAATTATATTTGAGGAGGAAGCATTAAAAGTTACATCATGTTAATTAGTAGAGGTGATAAATATTACCATTCAAATCTACCCAATGATTTTATAGACATTCACAGGTCTCAAGGATCCGAGTGCACCCGATTATGACTAGTAATAATCAGATACATACAGATTAAAGATGCAAGCGACAGCATCTCAGTGTTATTAGCAAAAACAATGAGTCTTTCTGTAAGAAACAGTATATTTTAAAATGAAATGGAGATCTTTTTAAAGGTTAAAAGCTCATTCAATTTTATGTCTTACAGGGCTTATACTGAGTTCAATATTGCAAAACAGCGAACCTAAAAATTTTATAGCCACTTTGAAAGAGATGTATCTTTGCTCTGTAAACGGTTGTTGAGTATGTTAAAGCTGTAATGAAATACTTCTTCCAAAAACATTTTAATTTTTTTTAAAAAAAGAATGGAGCCAGGGGCTCCTCCCAAACCCATGTGACCCCTGAGAAACAGATCTTCAAAAGGCCTTAAGAGTAAGAGTAAAAATAAATTTGTTTACCTGGGCCAACTATAAGGTCTTAAACACCGAAAAGGAACATATAACCGAAGATTAATGGGGTCAATATAAATTTTAAGAGTCCATAGGTATAGCTGATGGCTACATAACAAGAAACAATGCCAGAGAGGAGATACCTTCCTTTGAGTTGTTGGCCACGGTGGCCCAAGAGACCCCCAAACAGTAACCCAGCATAGAACTGGGAAAATGAACAGAAGACCCCAATCTTATCTAAAGGAATATTGGCAACTGATTGCTGCTAGATGAGGAACAGCTGATCTTCCTAAAACAAGGAACTCTATATAGGCTGACTATATTCAGCAAACGGACAAGCACTTGGGAACGACTGGGGGCGCCGACAACACAGTGATGACAGAGTATATGGGCTCCAGTGGGGGTGGGGGGCTATGGGAGGGTGCCATTTGGGAAGTGGGTATATAGATGAATAAGATTGTTTGGGATATTCTGTATGAAATACACACCAAAAAATCAACAAAGAAAATGAGTTATATTTGAGGAAGAAACATAAAAATTTGCTTCATGTTAATTAGTAGAGGTGAAAAACATTACCATTGAAATCTATTTGATGACTTTATATCCATACTTGGGTGATAAGGACCCAAGTGTAACCGATGGTGACTAGTAGTAATCAGATACATAGAGATTATAGACACATTTGCAAACACCTGTTAGTAGGATTAAAAATGAGTTTTTATGTATGAACATCATCTAAGTGTTAGTAGGATTAAAAATGAGCTTTTATGTACAAAACAGTATATTTT
>NW_008338788.1:34472-35721 GCF_000622305.1 Nannospalax galili | reverse complement strand
ATAATTAATAATTAAATTGTTAATTTAAAAGCAAAGTTTATACAAATGTAATTTAGAATTACCATAAGCATTTCAGTTGTGTTGATATTAATATCTGTCATAGGAATATTGATTGGTGTTTTTTTCACAAGTTACAAGTGTAAAAGTTGCTGAAGAATAAAGATGAATCAGACAGAAAAAAGATGTATGAAATTCACAAAAATTCAATAAAATATACCTTGAAGATAAAAGATGTATGAAGAGACAGCCAAAGAGTGCCGAGTCCTGGCCTCCCCCTGGCCTCCCCCTGGCCTCCCTCTGGCCTCCCTCAGGCACAGGGCCTGAGAAAGTAGGGGACTGCCAAGAGCCTGCCTCCACATGGTGGTGTATTCCCATAGAGGGCTTTTGTCACTGTGTGGAGTTACAATTCTCTACATTCTTCTGCACAGGTGTCCTCATTAGTTTAGGATGCTATTACTACATACTACAAACTGAGGGGATCGAGCAACAGACATTTATTTCTCATTGGAAGCCAAGATGTCGATGCTGACAGATGTGATGTTTCTATGAGAGTCCACTTCCCAGCTCAGCCACCTCCTTTGTGCTCACAGGGCCTCTCCTCAGTGCATGTTCAGGAGGAAAAAAATGATGTCTCTTCCTCACTCTGCTTATAAACATTTTAATTCCATCACAGTTGTCTCCATGACCTACTCAAACCCTAACTCTCCCCAACTTTCCATCTCTTAATAGCCTACCATGGTCTACGGCTTTAATCTATGAGTGGAAAACAATGGGGTTAGAGAAGACACACTCTACCTGTAACAATGTTATATATTAAGGGTAGACAGATATTTCTGCAACGATTAAAATCACTGCTAATTTAATTTAAGAGTGTATGGGTTCCACTGGTAACAGAAAGGAGCCAGGGGCTCCTCCCAAGCCCATGTGACTCCTGAGGAACAGATCCTCAAATGACCTTAAGAGTGAAAATAAATTGGTTTATCTGGGCCAACTGTAAGGCCTTAAACACCCAAAAGGAAAGTATGACCAAAGATTAAAGGGGCCAATATAATTTTTTAAGAGTCCATATGCATAGCTAAAGGTTACATAACAAGCAACAATGCCAGATAGGAGATACCGTCTTTGGAGTTGTTGGCTAGCATGGCTGTAGGGACTCCCAGATAGTAACCCAGCATAGAACTGGGAAAATGAACAGCAGACCCAAATCTTATCTAAAGGAATATTGACAACTGATTGCTGCTAGATGAGG
>NW_008338788.1:0-34152 GCF_000622305.1 Nannospalax galili | reverse complement strand
ACATTACCATTGAAATCTACCAGATAACTTTATAAACATACACAGGCACCAAGGATCCAAGTGCAACTGACTATGACTACTAATAATCAGATGCATACAGATTAGAGATGCATGCGCCAAGCGTTAGCAGCAAGCAGCAAAAACAATGAGTCTTTCTTCAAGGAACAATATATTCTAAAATGAAATGGAGATCTTTTTTAAAGGTTAAAAACTCATTCAATTTTATGTCTTACAAGTCTTATACTGAGTTCAATATTACATAACTGTATTAATTCAACTGTGAACCTAGAAACTTACAGCCACTTGTGAAAGAGATGTACTCTTGCTCTGGAGTGTGTTACTGAATATGTTAAAGCTGTAATGAAATGCTTCTTCTAATCATGTAGTTATTTTTCAAAAAGTAGGTTTCAAAACTCATATCCAGGGGCTGGCTAGATGGCTCAGCAGGTAACGGCACTTGCTGCCAAACTAGTGACCTGAATTCAATCCTCAGAATTCACATGTAGTAGGAGAAAGCCAGTTCCCCAAAGTTGTTCTCTGACCTTCATAGATGCACTATGGCATATGTGTACCCTCCCTTATATATGTATATACACACAAAATTAATAAACATATTTTAAAAACATCAAAAAAGTAATAAAATTTTTTTAAAAGAACTATGTCTCCAGAACTCTGTAAATTTCATAGTTTTCATTTCTCTGAATTTTTATTAAATTTTCATTATCTATGAATGGCAATGTGAGACCCATGAATGGGCTGCCTCCTGCTTAACAGCATGGGGATGAGGATGAACTCACACCTGTGTTATCACAAACACACTAGTGAACAACCCAGCATCCCAGATAAACCAAATCCTTCTATGTACATGCCTCCTAAACAGCTCCTGGACACTCAACTCAGAGAGTTAGAATTTCGGATAATTTAACTGTCAGATCCTGAAACTGCTGAGTCTACAATTCGGCATCTCGGATTCTCAGAACCTGATAGGAATCTTCAGACAACGAATGCTTACAATTGTTTTCAGAGGCTGCACTAAACACACATGTTTGGGAACAGAATTCCAACCCCCTCTGTGATAACAGGCTTCAGAGCAAGTTAAATATTCCCCTGACCATGAGTTGACCAAAAAAACAATTGAGGGAAGGAGAGGGCCTGGAAGTTTGGTACTTCCCGGGCTTCCAACTGCATCACCCCAGCCTGTGCCTGTGACTACATGACATCCTCTCTGTGTGTTTTTACATTGGCACCTTCCTCTTTGTTTCCAGAAGAAATCACCTTCTTTGCACTGGGTTGCAGAGGAGATCCTGAAATCACATGTTGAACTGAGCAATAAGTTAGGTTCCAAGGGGCTCATCAACTAAATGGACACTTCTTCCCACAAGGTTTGCAGTTAATGCAATCAATTAAAGGCCTTCTGGGAATATAGTCAACCACTACGTTACCCTAATGTGCCACTATTACAAAAGTACAGGGTTTTCGTGACGATTAAATTTACGGAAAACCCCAATACAAATACTACAAAACGAAATTTTTAAAAATCACATTTTACAAAACTTTAAGTTGGGGCTGGAGAGATGGCTCAGCAGTTAAGAACACTGACTGTTCTTGCAGAAGACCCGGGTTCGAATCCCAGCACCCGCATGGCCGCTAACAACTGTCCATACCTCCAGTCCCACGAGATCCGACAGCCTCTTGTGTCCTCCGTGGGCATGACACGGGTGCACTTACCTACACGCAGGCAATACACGCATACACATAAAATAAAAATAATAAATAAAATTTTTTTTAACTTTAAGTTGTATTCACCATTTAGCTCTGAGATTTCACCATCCTCAAAAGACAGCTCTGATGCTAAACCTTTCAGCTCTAACATCTACCAAGCATGGGAAGGTGGCCCTGCTCACCTGTCGCAATCTACTTCCCATTCTCCTTAGCCAGTGAGTGCTGAACCACAGGGGAAGGCGTAGGTAGGAGTGGGGCAGGGAGTAGAGGCTAATTTGTCCCAGTACAGCACACAGCCGAAGCTCGACGGAGAGCAAAATGGAGAGATTCTGGCAGAGGAGGGTCCAGGCCCTGCACGAAGTCAGTCACTACTGGAAGAGGAGGACGAGGCGGAATGCCTGCCATGCTTGTGTTGTTTGTACATCTTCTTAATGAGCTTTCTTCACCTTCTTCTACATCTCCTTGTACATCATCATTCCGGGACCTACCATGCAGGGTGCCAGGGAATTCACAGGGCAAATGGCAGGGGTAGGCGGTAGTTCAGGAAAGGGAGGGACCTGAGGGTCATCCCTATTTCCAAAGGGCTTACATTCTGAGGTCCTGAGGCTAGGACTTGAACATAGGCTTTAAGGGTCACATTTCATCCAGTGACACCCATTGCTCATGAATGTGTTCGATCCTATAAACCACCAGGTTGATTTGTGTAGCCCAGAGTCAGAGGATGGCTACAAATCTGCCCACAGTCCAACAGCCTGGGTGGGACAAAGGACAAAAGTGGCTGTATGACAGTGGGACTCTAGTGTCCCTCCTGTGAACTTCCACAGATGAATTAGGGAGACTCCACAGGAGAGGCACTGTGGAGAGGGGGAAGTTTCAAAGAGAGGGTTTCTCTGGAAAGAGGTCGAAGAATGGGAATTTAGCTGCCACATCATCTTGACTGAACTCATCATGCTCTACTTGTCTCTGTGTACTGGTTAGTTTTTGTCAACTTGACACAAAACTAGAGTCATCTGGGAAGAACTTCACCTGAAGAATTTCCCACATTAGACTGACCTCTGGCCATGTCTGTGAGGCGTTTTCTTAATTGCTAGTTGATGTAGGAGGGCTCAGCCTACTGTGGGCAGTACCACCCCTGGACAGGTGGTTCTGGGCTATATAAGAAAGGGGGGCTGGAGAGATGGCTCAGCAGTTAAGAGCACTGGCTGCTCTTACAGAGAACTGAGGTTTGGTTCCCAGTACCCACATGGTAGCTAACAACCATCGTAACTCCAGTTCCCAGAGAATCTGACACTCTCTTCTGACCTCCACGGGCATTGTAAGACATGGGTGCTCTTGCATGTATTCAGGCAATACACTCATACATATAAGATAAAAATAATAAATAAAAATACTTTTTTAAAAGGAGAGGTACCTGAGCAAGCCAGTAAGCAGCATTCCTCCACGGTCTCTGCTTCAGTTCCTGCCTCCAGGTTCCTGCCTGAGTTCTTTCCTTAGCTTCCCTCAGTGATGGACTGTAAGCTACGAGATGAAATAATCCCGTTCCTCCCCACATTGCTTGTCGTCAATGGTGTGTATCACAGCAACAGAAAGCAAACTGGAACAGGATGCTTCCAAGATTCATTCAACTCACAGGAAAAAGGACAGTACTTTGAACTAATGATGGTGACATAACCGAACATTCACAAGTAAAGAGTAAGCCTACACCCAGACCTCACAGCTTTCAGGAAAATTAGAGAAGCATTGCCTCTAAATATATCACACACCTAAATGTGAACTGAAATCTATAAAATTTCTAGACAATCTAGATGAACTTCAGCTTGGCGATGACATCCTAGATACAACCAAAAAGGTGTAATGCATGGGAAAATGAATTTAGTTTCATTAAAATGAAAATCATGTGCTCTGTCAAAGACTCTGTCATATGAAAACCTCACAGCAGCAGTGACAGCGTGCACCAGTCTCATGCAAGCTCAAACCAGACAACACCCCAGCACAGACAGGAGGAAGTAGGTAAGAAATCCCAACCCAATGTAAGGAAATTGTGGCAACTGATGGCTGCTGGGAGGCACAGAGACAGTCTCTTTCAAGGATGGGACTCTTGGTAGCTTAACCAGGCTCCAGTGGAATGACCCACGCTGAAGGACATTTGGTAACACAAATTAAACTCTATATGCCTTATTATATATATTATAGTGGGCAGGGTGATAAAGGGAGGTGTGGGTAGGGGAGAGGATCTACATACCATCAAATTCTATTCTATAAAAATCACAAAAATTCTATTTAAAAAGCTTTTTGAAAATCAATATTAAACTTAGTTATTTTATATAAGATATGCTATATAAATATCCCTAATAATACTGACTTCATAGAATAAGTTGGGAAGTCATCCCTCAATTTTTGGGAGAGTTTGTAAAGGATTGATTTTTTTTTTTTTTATATTTATTATTTTTATTTTATGTGTATGCGTGTATTGCCTGAGTGTAGGTAAGTGCACCTGTGTCGTGCAATGCCCACGGAAGACAGAAGAGGCTGTCAGATCCCCTGGAACTGGAGTTATGGACAGTTGTTAGCTGCCGTGTGGGTGCTGGGATTCGAACCTGCATCTTCTCCAAGAACTGTCAGTGTTCTTAACCGCTGAGCCATCTCTCCAGCCCCGCAGCCAGTGCTCTTAACTGCTGAGCCACCTCCCCAGCCCCTAAAAATGTTTTTTAAAAGACTCTATCAAGTCGATGCAAATAGAAGCCACATACTGAGAAAACATTTACAAAGCATATTTATGTTACAGGATTTATATCTTAAACATACAAGAACTTCTAAAACTCAATAATAAGAACTCAAACAAGCCAGCCATGGTGGTGTATGCCTGCAATCCCAGTAGGCTGAGGCAAGATGGTCTTGAATTCAAAGCCAGCTTGGGCTACACAGTGAGTCCCAGGCCAGTCTGAGGTACATAGAGAGACTCTTTCAACACATGCAAACTCAGAGAAAAACCCAGCATAGAAGTGGGGAAATAGGCAGCAGGCCCCAATCTTAGCTGAGGAACCATCAGCACCTGATTACTTCTGGGTGAGGCAGAGTTGATCTTCTTTAAGGGAGTGACTCTACATAGGCTGACTAGAGTCCAGTAGATGAACTCACACTGAGGGACATCTAGATACACAAACCTGACTCGATAAGCCTTAACATATATGACAGAATGCATTAAATCCTACAGGGAAAACCTTTGGGAAAGGTGAGGGTGGGGGGTCTAAATATGATTAAGATGTATTATGTGAAATGTAATGTACATTGAGAAAATTTATTGCAAATGCACAAAAAATGGGTCCAAAATACCTGAACAGGGTAAATGCACAAAAAATGGGTCCAAAATACCTGAACAGGGTAAAAGTCAAAGGTTCCCAGGTGCCTTATAAGAGTACTCTATGCACCTCGGCAGGTGAGAAAAGTCAGGGTAACAAAATAGCAACTATACACCAAGGACAGAGGGGACGGGAAGAGCGTTGGGGCCCTAGAGACCAGAAAGGAAAAGGAAAAGTCAAGGAGAAACAAAGACAACACAGAGAAACTCAAAATCCATCAGCAACTGTCCTCCAGCTCCCCGGGAGGAAGGGAATCCAATGTCAAGGGCAAAATGTAAACCATATGCAGGAACAAACCCTGACCCTTAACAAGCCCTAACTCTGGAGTGTGGGATTCAGTCTGAAATTGATTTCTCCTGAGGGCAGCTTTGTAGAAGAAATGCTTGGTCTCACTTAGCACATATCAGAATTCGAAGACCAGGAATTATGTCAAGATGTTTGAAACTGACTGTGAAAAACAGAAAGCACAAATCAGAATCTCGGGTTCCTGGTAACAATCTGTGGTGACTGATGGGAGATGGACATAAGGGATACTCACGGAGAAGGGGACAGTATGGTCCAGACCTGCTGAGAAATTTAACCTCCTCTGGCTGAGGAGGACAGAGCAGTCAGCAGTCCTGGCCTCTGTGGAGTGAGAGCATCACCAGTGCATTAAAATCAGGGCCGAGGCTGAGAGCTAGAAGCTAGCAAGATTGCTTTGTCTCAAAAGGTTTCCCCTCCACAGAAAAATTCAGTGATATATTTCCTCCTTTGTTCCCTGAGGAATGCAGATTTAAGTTATTTATATAAGAATAACTGACTTTTTATTTTTTCACTCGTTTTTTATTTCTGTGTATGAGTGTTTTACCTGCATGCAGGAAAGTGTTCCCGTGTCATGCAATACCTACAGAGGCCAGAAGGGGGCATTGGATCCCTTTGAACTGGAGTTATGGAGCGCTGTGAGCATCATGTGGGTGCTGTTCTTAACTGCTGAGCAGTCTCTCCAGCCCTGAGATGGCAGATTTTTTAAGCAGGCACTTGTGCTGGATAGCTTTAGTGTCAACTTGACACACCTAGGTTGAGGAAGCCTCAACTGGAAAATTGCCTTCATTGGAGTGGCCTGTGGCCAAGTCCATGGGGAATCTACTTGATTGTTGAGTGATGTGGAGGGCCCAGCCCACTGTGGGTGGTGCCACCCCTGGGCATGTGGTCCTGTGTTGTATAAGAAAACAGGCTGAGCAGGGGCCAAGGGAGCAAGCCAGTAAGCAGTGTTCCTCCATGGCCTGTGCTCCAGCTCCTGCTTCCGGCCCTGAGTTCCTACAATGGGCTCCCTGATGAACTGTGACCCGGGAGATGTAAGCCGAATAAACCCTTTCCTCCCAAATTTGGCAGTGTTCAGAGTATTTTGTCACAGCAATGGACAAACAAACGAGGACAGCACTCATAACTATGAATTCCCCTCTTAGATCTGTCTTTACTCTGTATCACAAGTTCTGGTGAGCTGTGCTTTATTTTCATTGGATTCTATAAAGTTTTTATTTTCCCTCTTGATATCTTCAAAGGCCCTCTGATCATTCACAAGTGTATTATTCAGGGTTAGAGATACGGCCCAGTTGGTACAGTGCTTGTCTAACATGCACGAAGCTCTTGTTTTGATGCCCCCCACTGCATAAATCAGGTGTGGCGGAACACATCTCTAATCCCACACCAGGGTGATGGAGGCCCAAGCATCAGACGTTCAAGGTCATCCTCAGCTACACAGCAAGTTTAGGGCGAGTCTGAGCTACATGAAACCCTGACTCAAAACAAAACAGAAAAAAAAGGTGTATCGGTTAACAGCTGTATCTTTGTATACTCCTTCTCAGCTAGGAGGAATTTTCTTTTGATAATTTCTTTTAATTCACATACAAAATAATGGGTTTCACTGACATTTTCATACATACACACATCACTGTACTTTGATCACATTCACCCCTCAAATACCCTCCTCTGTCCCTCCTCTCCCATCCCACTGGTCACCCTTCTTGCTCTAAATAGTCCCTCTTCCAGCTCAGTGTGTGTGTGTGTGTGTGTGTGTGTGTGTGTGTGTGTGTGTAAGCATGCGTGATCCTGCTTATAATAGACAGGATGATATTTGTGCATCTTCTCTAGTCTCCTCTCTTATTTCCCCCTCCCTTCTCCCTCAAGGCTCCTTCCTCTCCCACCCAGTCTCCCTTCTACCTCAGTGTCGTATACAGTACATATTATTTTAAATCTAGATTCTGGATAGGACTCAACATGATGATCATCAATTCCAAGAGCATCCTTACAAATGACATCACTTCATTCTTTCTATGACTAAATAAAACTACACTATGTATTTCTACCACATATTCTTTATCCATTTATCTGTTGATGGCCATCTAAGCTGATTGTGTTAGCTATTGTGAAGAGAACAGCAAAAAGCATGGACGTCCTTGTATCTCTGTGGTGGTCTAACCTAGACTGTCTTAAGTAGATATCAGAAGTGGCATAGCTGGACCATATAGGAGTCCTGTTTTAGGGGTTTTTTCCAATATTTTAGAAAAATAGCCCTGACTATTCAGGGCTACCAGGTACAGGAAGTTTGATTCCCAGAGAACAGCCAACAGGCTACAGCAAGGCCTATTCTGGCTGGCCCAGGGCTGAACCTGTACAGGTCATTCTCTGGTAATCAGCCTCCAGGTACATGTCTTTCTCTTAGAAATTCTGCTTGGGTGCTACTTATACAATTACATATGATGACTGAAACTGTGATTATCGAAACTGCGCAACTCAAGGTAACTTGCTGTTCTGTGTAAAATTTCTATAGTAAAGTTTCCTGTTTTGAGACCAGGTATGAAATCGTTATAATTCTGCAATAAAGTACCTGCTTGGTCATCAGCCTACAGGTCCTCCTGATCCCAGCTGTTTCTCCGTCTGGGTTTTTCATTTTCCTTCACCCCTTATCCTTCCCACTCAGCTCTTAGGAAACTTGCAGCTGGACTGCAGCACAATATATTTTTATTACATTTTTGTACATTTCATATAATACACCTTAATCATATTTAGTACCCTGCCCTATCTGTACCCCCCATAAACTGCCCACCAGATTTCACATATTCTGTCATCTATGACTGGCCTATCGACCTCCATACTGATTTCCATGGTGACTGTACTCACCTCCTTCCCAATAGCAGAGTATAAAAGTTCCTCTTTCCCCACATCCTCGCCAGAATTTGTCATTAGTTTTCTTGATGATAGCCTTTCTGACTGGGGTGAGATGGCATCTTAGTTTGCTTCTCTGTTGCTGTGATGAAACACGGACCAAGGTTAACTTAGGGGGAAAGGGTTTATTCAGCTTACAGCTCACAGTGCATTATTGAGGGAAGTCAGGCCAGGAACTCGAGTCAGGAACCTGGAGGAAGGAGCTGAAGCAGAGACCAGGAAAGAATGTAGCTCACAGCTTGCTCCCTGGGCTTGCTCAGCTAGCTTTCTTATGTTCTTCTATAGCCCAGGCCCACAGGTCCAGGGATCCGCCCACAGTGGGCTGGGCCCTCCTACATCAATTAGCAATCAAGAAAATGCCTCATAGACACGCCCACAGGCCAGGCTGATGGAGGAAGTTCCTCAATTGAGGTTCCCTCTTCCCAGTTGATGCTAGTGTTGTGTCAAGTTGACAAAAACTAACCAGTATAGATGGAATCGATTGGATGATTTGTTTTATTGGTATTTAATATTTGGGCTCCATACACACTCTGATTCTTCAAGTAGAATTCATGGGTGTGGGCATACATACTCTAGTACATTGAGAAAAGATTTGAATGACTAACTGCTCATCCATCATGTGGCCCACTCCATGGAGTCGGGCAGAATTGCATCCATATGGTTCACAAAGTTGCTTATGGGAAGTGGCAGAATTTGGGTTGGGTCAATCAGCTGAGGCTTTCCCCTCAATATTCTGTGTCTCTTTTAATTTCACAGTTGGCAGATCTTTAACTGTTATGTGCATAGGTTCATCTTTTTTTAGTATATTTTATTTGTTTTTATTTTCTGTGTATGAATGTACTGTCTGCATGGATATAAGTGTACCCATGTCATTCAATGCCAGCAGAGGTCAGAAGAGGGCATTGGATTCCCTGTTACATTGGCGTTATGAATGGTTGTCAGCCACCATGTGGGTGCTGGGAATCAAATCTGCAATCTCTGCAAGAGCAGCCAGTGCTCTTAACTGCTGAACCATCTCTCCAGCCTGGGCTCATCTTTTTTAATCATCTGACCTGAAGTGCTTTAGTGGAACCAGATTTTCTGAGCAACAAAAAGGTGCTAGTCTGGTGTTTATTTTTTTTTTTTCAGTTCTTTTTAGATTCTAGATATGAAGGCCCTGTTGCAGGATTAGCTGTCAAAGGCCTTCTCCCATGCTACAGGTGGTCTCTTCACTTTACTGATGGCTTCGTTTGCAGTGTACAGTACATTTTACTCCCATAAATGTACTTATTTACTTAGTATTGATCTTAAGATAACCCGCAAAATAACCAGTTTTGCTATGGCATGTCCTTACTGTGTTCCCCTGCTGTCTCCTCCTGTAATTTTGCACACCTGTGGCTGGTCCCCTCCTTTGTCCAGCACCAGTCCTACTCGCATATGACAATAGGTGCTGAGCTAAAGTTAGAGCTTCTCACCCACTTTCCCCATGTCTATGCTAGGATTTTGTCTGGCTTGAGCTTACATGAGTCTTGTGCATGTTGTTACCATTGTGAGTTCGTATGAGTAACTTCCTAACTGTCTGGAAAACTCCATTTCCTTGTGGTCATCCACCACCTCTGGCTCTTACACTCTTTCTAGCCCCTCTTCCACAATGGTCCCTGAGGCCTGGGTGGCAGAGGTGTCCCATTCAGGGACAAGCACTCTGCTATTTGTGGCTTTCTAGGTTAATCATCACCATCTGCTGCCTGTGGAAGCTTCTCTGGTGAGAACTGAGAAATGCATTAATATTCTTTCTGCCCCTGTTCTGCTATGTTCCCTGAACCTTAAGTGTAGAGGTTGCATTGCAGATGTGCCACGGAGGGCTAGGCACCTCACAGACATTTTTTCTCTGCATTTGACCAGTTTTGAAACTCTATAATAATAGCAATAGTCTCCATCTGTTGCAAAAAGCTTTGTTGATGAGTGCTGAGAGGAACACATGTCAGGCAGTCAGGAGCTCTAAGGCAGTGTGAACTGGCCTAGTCCTGGAGCAGGACGATGGTGACTCAGTGGGCAGGTTCTGACATATATATATATATATATATATATATATATATATATGACATATAACCTGAGCTTGTGTTTGCTTTTCCTCGGTAAACAATTTAGTTTTTTTTTTTTTTTTGGTCTTTTTGAAACAGTTTCTCTCTGTAGCCCCAGTTGTCCTGGAACTCACTATGTTGACCAGGCTCACAGAGATCTGCCTGCCTCTGCCTCCCAAGTGCTGGGATTAAAGGCGTGCGCCACCATGCCTGGCCCCACCAATTTAGTTTTTTAAGTCAGCTAGTTGAGGCCATTTAGATTTAAGGCTGTTGTTGAGAGGGGTTTGCTAACTTTGTTGGTTTTACTTTTTTCCCTGTAGAATAGGGGAGAACTGGGGTTTGCTCGTTTACTGGGTTGGGCGTAATGGATTGCTTTGTTCATCTATCCCTCTCATGAAATTCATTGTTTCTTGGGCCCTGATGGCTGAGACTGTCTTTCTTCCTCATCAATGGAAGTGTTTTCTGCAAGGCTGATTTGGGGATCATGAACTGCCTGATTTGTGTTTGCTTCACAGGTCTTTAGTTCTGTCATTTTAACTTTTAGTGGTGGTGGTGGTGGTGGTTTCAGTTTTTTTGAGACAGGGTCTCCTTGTAGCCCCAGCTGGCCTGGAGCTTGCTTTGTAGACCAGGGTGGCCTCAATCTCAAAGAGATCCACCTGCCTCTGCCTCTCAAGCGATGGGATTAACTCCCCTGTCTTTGAAAGATAGCATTGCTGGGTATAGAAACATGGGTGTAGTTATTTGCTTTCATTCTGTGCTTTCATTCCTAGATTTGGGGGCTGCTGCTGAGAGCTTGTGTTATTCTGGCCTGTTTGTTTTTGTAGATGAGTTGGTATTTCTCCCTCACTCACAGCATTTAATACTGTTTCTTTGTTCTGGATTTTCTTGCATCACAGCTATACAATTAACATATGGTAGAATTTCTCCTCTGATTGTGTCTGGTGGGGTTCTAAATGCTTCTGATGTTTGGAAGCATTTGAGAATTTCTCTGATTTGACTCTGTTGATCAATTCTCTGTACTTTCCACTTTTATCTCAACTCCTGTCTATACCCCATAGACACTCAGGTTTGATCTGTTGAATATATCCCAGAGGTCCTGGAAACTTTGATCATTCTCCTTTTTTTCCTTTACTGATGATTGCATGTGATATTTTCTCAACCCTGCCCTCCACCCCTAATACTCCTGTTCACTCGGTCCAGTGTAGTATTATTTCATTCACTGTGTTTTTTCTTTAAGTTTATCTGGTTTTTCATTTCCAACATCTCCATTTCATTATCGGTTTTGAAATCTCAACTTCCTTCCTGAGTTTCTCTTCCACGTTCCTAACTTTTTAATCCATATTCCTGATTTTTCTCACCCATTTCCACTGCCTTTTCTCATCCTGTTGCTATTTCTCCAGGGACTGAATGGATTTCCTTATTTTGTTCCTCAGTCAAACCCTGTTTAAGGTCAGTGATCATTTTGCCAGTAAAAAGCTGAGATCATCACCAGGCATTTTACCTATGTCAATATCTTTTAATTTGGTTGGGCTAATCATGTTTCTTATGTTTCTGGGTTGCCATGTGTTTGTCTGTTGTTTGGATATCTCTTCCCATTTTAGAGGTGAGATCTTCTTAGCAACCTACTGTTGAGGACTTAGTCCTGAATAGTATTCATAGAGGAGAGGGAAGAACGGCTGGAGCAGCAACAACATCAAACTGCGTGAAAAACAATTGAAGAGGCTGCAGACGTGACTCGGAGTTCAGAGCGCTGGCCGCTCTCACGAACAGACCTGAGTTCAGCCACCAGCACCAAAACAGCAGCTAACAACCGTCCATAGTTCCAGTTCCAGGGAACTCAAAATCCTCTTCTGAACTCAGGGGGCATTGCACAATACAGGTGTACGTGCATACATGCAGGCAATACACACATATACACATTAAAATTTATATAAAATATTTTGAAAATAAATTAACACCCACTAATATTTATCAGCAAATACCATAAATGGTTTTTTAAAAAAAGAGGTGCTGGGCATGGTGAGGTGCACACCTTTAGTCCCAGCACTTGGGAGGCAGAGGCTGACAGATCTCTGTGAGTTCAAGGCCAGCCTGGTCTACATAGTGAGTTCCAGTCCAGCTTGGGCTACAGGGAGACCCTGCCTCAAAAAGACCAAAAATAAAAAAGAGAAAGAAAACAACGGGTAAAATTAGCGCAGTCTGCCCTGCGCTGAGCCGCCTGCTTTTCCTCCTCCCGTGGAGAGTGCTGCGGCTAAAGCTGACTTCGCCATGGTGCTTTCTTGGTGCAGCCCTTCTGCTCCCCCTGCACACCAGCTGTCCTACCTCAGTGTCAGTAGGTTTCTGAAGCCTTTTCTCTCTTGCTTTGGAATGCAGGCTGTTATTTCCTGATGCTGACAGTTTAAGGATCACACTGAAGCAGCTTCCTCTTCACCACCCTACTGAAAAGTTCCTTTTATTTGGTTGGTGTGTTTTTGAGGGGGGACTCTCACACTATAGCGACATCTGGCTACAACTCACCACATAACCCAGACTGGCCTTAAAATCATGACATTCATCCTGCCTCAGTGACTCCCAAGTGCTGGGATTACAGACATGAGCCCAAGCCAGGCCAGTGACTTAAACATTCTAAACCTCAAGTTTGTCACCTCTAAAACGGTCATCTATCCCCTTCTCAGTGGGTTTGTGAGCATTAAGAGCGATAATGAAACTGACACAGATTTCTTGCAAAATCAACAATACTACATTTATTATTATTAGTATTCACAACATAGCACAATAATTCCCAGCTTTTCATCCCAGGAGGGAATATGTGGTTCTCTGTGTGTGTGTGTGATCCAGCTGGACCCAGACTTCCCTTTCCCATTTAAAGATTATCCTTTAGCCCATTCCCTGTCCATATTCTGACCAAGCCCACACCGTCTGGCCTGGCAGACTTTTGCCTCAGCGAGGAAGGAAACTCATGGTGTATCTCCGTGGAATTGTGGCAAAGCCAACGTATTGTGGAGAAATGTCTATGTCATGGGGTTCCGTTGGGGACTTGAAAAGGAAGTTCTGCATGATGGTTGTGAAGAAGATGAAGAGCTCCGTTTTAGCCAGATTTTCACCGAAACAGTTTCGCTTCCCTGAAAATGGAGGGAGAGAGGGTGGAGTGAGGGCAAGTTTCACTGCTGTCTCACCCCAATGCCAGGTCCAGAGCTGGACCATCTCAGGGGGAAGAGCCTGCACTCCTGGGACCCGAAGATCCTATCTGAGCCTCAGTTTCCTTTGTAATGAGGTGAGGTGACCCATGGGAGGCTGGAGCAGTGGGAGGTCTGGATGTCCCTCCACCAAACACACTCTCAAATAAGGCTCCTTTCCTCACTAAAGTCTGAAGAACTGTCTGTGTGACCTTGATGTTTACATCTCTGAAAACACTTTGATCATCCCTCTCCTTTGACCTCGATTGGCATGGAAGTTGCCCTTGGTTGGCTGGAAGGTCAAGGCTGAGAGGAACTTCCAAGCTGGAGAAAGGTATGAGCTTACACCTCAGAGGAGAGCCAGGAAGAGTCAAGCTTGTTGGTGGGTGGTGGGCTGGCAGCAGACAGAGGCCTCTTACCAACGGAAAAGGGCATAAAAGCATCACTCTTCTTAAACTGCCCCTTGTCATCCAGGAAGTGCTGTGGATTGAAACTGTCGGGGTCAGGGAAGAACTGGGGATCTTTCAGCACAGAACCCAGCACGGGAAACACTTCAGTTCCCTGGGAGAGAGAAGGAATGGGAATTGATAAGGCCGGTGGAGAATGGGTATCCTGAAAGCTGTCTGGGTTGGAAGGCAGAGCCAGAGTCTATTGAAGAGAAAGGGGAATTGGGACCTGCTAAAGGGATGCACTGAGGAGCATGAGATTAACATCCCCAGGTCAGGAAGCTTTAGAGAACTGGTGGTTCATGTTTTCTGAGAAAGGCCATTTGAGAGTCACAGGGTCTGTGTTTCCTAGGGCAGAAGGCAGAGGGGTAAACAGCTCATACATGTCAAGCCGGGAGAGCTGGAGGTTCTCATTCTCTGAGACCTCGAAGGCTTTGGATACTTTTGGTTTGTGTGCCTCAGCAGGCTGTTTGAAGGACACGTGGTTCCTGCACTTAAGTAACAAGTTCCAGAGAAAAGGCGGCTCATGTTCCGTATAAAAGGAATTTGCAGACATAGGGTTGATTCCTCTGAAGTAGAAACTCTGAGGAAGACACGGGATTCAGAAGACTGAGTGGAAAGGCTGGAAGGACATGAGGGGAGAGAAAGGCTTTGAGAAGGAGGGACAGTGTGGAAAGTTTCTAGTGACGGTGGATTGCTGGTACCACAAGAAGTGGACTGCAAGTTCCCCTAGGCTGGGCAGGGCACTACCTTGGGGATGAGGAAGCCCCGAAATTTGACATCCTTGGTGGTGCTGCGAGCCAAGCCAAGAGGGAGTACATCTATAAATCTCTGGATTTCGTGGATCACAGCTTCGGTGTAGGGCATCTTAAGGTGGTCCTCGTACTTGGGTTGCTGATTCCTGCCAATCACCTGGTCAATTTCCTCATGCATCTTGGCTGAGAATAAGGAAAGATGTATTTTGTTAACCAGAAAGGGAAGATGGATTAAATATGCAAAACTAGATGATGATATGTCCTCTGGGTGATACCAATGTAGACATTCACAGTGTGGGGCACTTGTGATGGTAGAATACGGTCCTGTTGACCTGATTGGGCCAGAGCTATATGGGTGTTACAAAGAAGGAGACTTATGGAATGGAAGGAAGAACAGGCAGGGTACCTTATGTGTTTTCAAGGAACAATTTACCAATCAGGGCTGACTTTACCCATATTTTATCAGTTAGTAAGTCTCAGGTGCAGGTAGGAACTTTGCAAAAATAGCTTAGCAATCCAGGGTATTTTCGGCTTCAACCCTCCACATCTAGCTATAGATATACCCTTCCAAACACAGCAACTAATCATCCCATGCTAACAACCAGCACCAGCTCCTTAACGACCCCCTTGTAACACTCCTTTAGTGGTCACATACATACGGACATATTCGGGGACCAGAAGCAATGCTCCAGCACAACCCAAAAAGGTCTCTGGTGCATGCTCAGTGTGACAAACTGTCCTTTACATACGGACATATTCGGGCACCAGAACCAATGCTCCAACACAACCCAAACAGGTCACTGGTGCATGCTCAGTGTGACAAACTGTCCTTTGAGCGATCTTGTAAGGAAAACATGCTACTTAGGATCTTATGCCTATGTAGGATTGCACACGCAAGTGATTAAGGCCAGATGCATCGTGGAAAAGGACATGTCAACAAAGACTTACAATTTCAAGTCTATCAGTCAAAACGAAAACCACCCATTCCCTGCTCCCAGCAGCCAATGGCTCCTCCTCCTAAACCCATGTTCTAGTTTGCTTGCAATTGCTGTGACAAAACACTCTGACCAGAACCGACTTGGGGAGGAAAGGGTTTTTTTGCTTCCAGCAGAGTTCATCATCCAGGGAAGCCATGGTAGGAACTCATGGCTGGAATCTGGTGACAGGAGCTGAAGCACAGACCATGGAGGAGTGCTGCTTACTGGCTTGCTCCCCTGGGCTGTGCTGTCCTCAGTCTGTTTTCTTAAACAAACCAGGACCACCCAGGAATGGCACCGCCTAGAGTGGGCTGGGCTCTCTCACATCATTCAACAATCAAGGCACCACAGGTGTCCCCACAAGGCCAATCCAATAAAAGCAATTCCCCAGTTGAGGGGCCACTTCCCAGGTGTGTGAAGTTGACAACTAAAGCAATCCAGCACAGCCAACAAACGGAGGACCTGAGAGATAACCAGGGGCTCCTGAGGAAACCTCGCTCAGCCCCGCTGTTCCTCTGCCCTGTAGTCAGTCTGTACTTTTGAAAGGATTCTGAAAAAAATCCCCTGGTTCTTCACTGTTTGTTGCACTCACTCAATTCTTTGAACAGGGCATCCAGAATCTGCTCCTGATAGTGACCACCAGCAACAAGCTGGTGGCTGTCAAGTGACCATGTGCCCTGTCTATGCAAATCTGAGCCTTTCTGAGGATCCATAGACCTGGGAGAGGTGGGGTGAAGGTAGCAGACTCCCACCACTTTCAGGTCTGTCGCCCCCACTTCCTGATCGCCTGTAGCCTTACCTGCGACATCTGGGTTCTTCATGAGCAGCAGGAAGCCATAGCGCATGGTAGTGCTGACTGTCTCTGTTCCCGCGAAGAAAAGGTTCAGTGTGGTCTCCAACAGGTTCCTCATGTTAAACTCTGTATGGGGGTTTTTTCCCTCCTGCAGGAGAAAAAGCCTTTATGCTGAGTCTATTTATCACCCCTTAGGACCCCTCTGGAAGTTTCCCTTAGATCTACTTCTTCTAGTTCAGACCTAAGGTGAGAAGAATGACCTGATCTCTCTAGGTGCTAACTCTTCCCATGATGCTTTCCTCATGGCCTCTGCCTGGGTGAGTCTCTGCCTTTTCATGATCAGCTTAGTTGTCACTTGCTCAAATTGTAAGCATGGATATTTAGAAGAGAGGAGAGGGGGATAGAGAAGTTAGAAGCACATTTTGTGAGATGGAGACTCAGAATTTGAAGTGACAGCATCCCGACTCCTCGATTTTGAAGACCCCTGTGGGGCCGGGCACATGCTCATGAGCACACATGGAGGCCACAGGAGGATGGCCGGTGTCTGCCTCTCTCACTCTCCACCTCATTCCTTTAAGGCAGGGTCTCTCATTGGAACTGAGCTCATCCTTTCAACCAGGCTGGCCGGTCAGCAACCCCTGGGATCTGCCTGTCCCCTCTCTCCAATCCTGGGGTTACAGGAACCCATATCCATCCCCAGCTTTTCACAAGGGTTCTGGAGATTAGACCTCAGGAATCATGCTTGTTCAGCAAGTGCTCTGTCACCAAACCATCTCCTCAGCCCCTCCATTGATCTTTTGTTCTACAGATTATACAAATCCCTATCTTATTTCTCAAGATGGAAAACTGACATATAGACAAATGTGAGGCCCCTCTGATCACACTTTGAAGCCAGGTCACCTGTTCACACATGTGTACATGATGCTCAAGGTCAGGGAGATTAGAAAGAACACTGACTAAAGGCCACAGCCTTAGAGCCAGAGAGACCTGGTTTGAGCCAGAACCCACTGCCCCTTGGCTGCATGACCTCCTTGGCTGCTTATACTCTCGGTTGCATTTTCTAATTTCTAGAACTGGAGTCATAATAGAATCCTGTGAACAAGCTGTTGTTGGTGCTAAACTGGTGAATGTTGTCAAGCAGTGCAGTGTGAAAAGTCTGAGGTTGCAGACACATGTCGTCTGCATAAGACCTGAACATGGAAGAGTGGTGCTAGTTAGGAGGGAGGGGAGGGTCACTGTGAGGAGGGAAAACGTGCACAGGCCTGTGCTCCCACCCTCTCCCAACCCTAGGCTGATTTCCTTCCGCCTGGCTTTGAACCTCCCAACTATGGCTTCAGGTTATACCCGTTGCATGCGGATGAGAAAGGAGTCAATGAAGTCCCGGGGACAATTAGGGTCCAGGGTGCGCTCGTTGTGCTGCACTTTCTTGGCTACGAAGTTCTTCAGTCCCTGGAGCTGCTTATAGGCCTGTTGCTGTGGTCCAGGCAGGTGCTTCATCACTGAAGAAAACATCTCAAAGAGCTGCGAATGGGGAGAAAGGAGGGAAGGAAGGACAGTGTGAGAAAGGAGTCAATGAAGTCCCGGGGACAATTAGGGTCCAGGGTGCGCTCGTTGTGCTGCACTTTCTTGGCTACGAAGTTCTTCAGTCCCTGGAGCTGCTTATAGGCCTGTTGCTGTGGTCCAGGCAGGTGCTTCATCACTGAAGAAAACATCTCAAAGAGCTGCGAATGGGGAGAAAGGAGGGAAGGAAGGACAGTGGTCAGTATCAGGACCCAAAGGGAACAGGACCTAAGTCAGGCAAAGAAGGCTTCAGAGCCCTGTCTTGGTTTTCAAGTATTTAGATGGTGGTATCAGGGAGCACAATAATGTTTCCATATGGGTTTATGTGAGGATGGTAATCCAACAATTCACGTGAGATGGACTGGGACTTACATGTAGTGAGGTACCTGTTTGGGTGTTCACTCATTTATGTGGACTGTATAGGGACACTTGTCTGAATATCTTGGTTTAGGCTAGATATGTGAATGCTAAGTGGTTCTATTGGGCTATTTCCTGGTACCAGCTGTTCACATATGCAGAAGGACCTGAGGCAGCCACTTCTCCAGGTGTTGAGACATCGAGAAGGATGAAGTAGGCAGCATCTGTCAGGGATTTTGGTAACTTGGGACAGGACACCTGCCCTGGAGGTGTGGCTGAGTGGAAGCCATTATCTTGTTGCTCACTTGGGTTGGGTTGGCATCTGTTGAGATAATCAGTTGCCATGGAGACTATATTGGTAACTTTCCTAGGTTCTGAGTCCTGGTCTAACCGTTCAGCTGTCCAAGAGTGGGGTCTGATTTGAGGAGACCAGGTCTGGAGAAGGATGGATATTGGGCACTGATGACCATGTCAGGGTGCAGTGGGAGTATCTGGTGTGGGATAGGGGCTGAGGCTTGAATGGTTACCTGTCCAGAAGAAGTAGCTGGGAACTGGAAACTTCCCCTAATCATACCCAACAGTGACAGGAATTCAGTGTCCTCATACTCAAAACGGTCCCCAAACACAATGGAACTAATGACATTGGAGACTGTTCGGCTCATGTAGAAGGTGGGATCTATGCAAGCACCTGTGAGGTGGGGCAGGGGCAGGAAGACAAGAGGATCAGGGATACCAGAGACAACTGGACTGTGTGACGCTGCTCTGAGAACTGGGACTCTGGATGCCTTTCCCGAGTGCCCACGCCCTGTCCCACCCACAACTCTTCAGCTGTTTTTCCTCCTCTTGTTCCCATATACTCCGTGCCCCCCACACTCACCGTGTGTGTCCCTCAAGGCCTGTATGAGAAAGCTGGCCTCCTCCTGGATGCGCTTCTCAATGCCACGCTTGCCAAAACCAAAGTCCCGCAGAGTGGCGATGGAGAAGCGCCTGAGCTGCTTGGCGCGCTCCCCTGTGCTGAACACCACACCTGGGGAGACAAGCACAGGACAGAAAGGTGAGAGAGGCACATTGGGCTCCAGAGCGTCTCTGACCAGACCCTGCCAAGTTCAGGATCCGGCAGAGGGTGCAGTGGGGGAAAGCTGAGTGAAGGGCAGCTGAGAGGGCAGAGTTCGGGGAGACCCAGACTCAGAGACAAAGTAGTAAGGGAAGCATCAAGAGTGACAGCAGTCCATGAGGCAGGGGTGGAGGCAAGTTGGAAAGCAACACAGAGAATCCAGGAGAAAAACCAGAGAGGGAAGGAAAGATGGGGGCGGTGAGTAGAGGGAAGTGAGACTTGGAGACCTGAGGGTAGATTACAATTTTCAAAGGACTTCTGACTGAGCTAAAGTAAAGAGAGAGATGCCACAAGGCTAAAGTAAAGAGAGAGATGCCACAAGCAGACATGATGTAACATCTTCAGAGAGGAAGAAGAAATGGACAGAGAAAGAAAGAATCACTGAAAAGCACAAATCTAAGGATGAGTGATAGAAACGATGCTCAGACGAAGTTTGAGAGCCAGGTTACTAAACAGGAGTCCCAATAGGCTTTAAGAATTAGGCTTTGGACAAATCCCTTCATAGAATGAGGGAAATGGGCAGCAGGCCCCAACCCTGGCCTAGGAACTATTGGGAACCGATGACTGCTGCGGGAGGGAGAGAAGATCTTTAAGATCTAGATGGGCTGAATCCAGTGAATGAACTTGCACAGAAGGGGATCTGGTACAAATGCATGACTAGATATACTTAATGTATATGACAGAATGCATGAAATCCTGATTGGGAGGCGCTATGGGGTGTATGTAGATGGGTTGATCTAAACTTGATTAAGAGCTATTATATAAAATGCACAATGACTCAATAAAAAAAATTTTTTTGGTCTTTTTGAGACAAGGTCTCCCTGTAGCCTCAGCTGGCCTGTATTCTCTAATGGAGACCAAGCTTTCCTCGAACTCACAGAGATCTGCCTGCCTCTGACTCCCAAGTGCTGGGATTAAAGGCATGCGCCACCACCCCAGGCTAATAAAAACATTTTTAAGAAGTATTAGGTCTTAACATATATGACAGAATATATGAAATCTGGGTGGTGACATGGTGTTCAGATTGGGAGCTCTAAATACGATCAAGGTGTATTGTACAAAATGCACAAATATTCAATTTAAAAATTCAATATAAAAAAAGAATTGGTGAGATCAGAGAGGAAAGAAACACCGAGTGATGGAGATCAGAGAGACAGAGGTAGAGACAGAAACACAGTGAGACTCTGGACAGGAACTCGAAGACAAACCAGACAGTGACAGAGGAGGATGTAACCGTGAACAGAGAAGTGGAGCAGAGATAGAAGACTCACTCTCCACAGCCCTGAGAGGGCAGGAGAGTCAGGAGGAAGTCTGCTGGACCAGAGGCCACCACGGCTCCCTGCTCGAACCCCCACACGGTCACTCTCACCGTAGCCTTTGAAGAACGATTCAAAGATGCCTTGTTCTCCTCGCCCAGCGAATTCTTCAGCCTGATCCACCAGAGCCTCCTTCACTGCGTTGTATCCACACAGCATCACGACGCGGCGGGTAGGCCCCAGGTGGACGGTGAACACGGGGCCGTAGCCCTCCCTGACCTGAAAGTGTGAATGAGAGAGGTTGGAGAGCTCATCCCTGACCTGACGTCAGGTCCTGGGATGCATCTCTTCCAGGCTCTGACACTGAGGAGGGTGAACATTTCAAAACGTGGTCTCTCCTGCCCGGGAGCTGTCAAACCGACAAAGTATATCTCTACGTTCCCACCTGGTCAGTCCTCCCTCTCAGAGCTCCAGCCACACTGAGCATGCTCCACACCCCCATTCCACCCATCTCTCTGCCCAGTGACACCTTCAAGAGGGAGTTATACAGGTTCTCTGGGTCCAGGTCCAGGAAGTTCCCAATGAAGGGCAGTGGGGTGGGTCCCGGAGGCATCTTCGCCAACACTTTCCTCTGCCGCCACACAGACATCAAGACCATGACACTCAGAAAGGCCAGCACAGCCACCAGGAGCATCCCTGAGGCCAGCATGTTGGTGGTGAGAGGGACAGGCTGATGGTGCTGGCTGGGGTGGTTTGCCTTTATACTCCAGCCTGGAAGGGCGGGCTTTGGTCTTGTTTACCTAACTATCTGATTTGTCTTTCCACCTGTTGCCCTGCCAAGCACCCTGGCTTGGTTGTGACACCAGCATCAAGGGAGGAGGAGGGGTACCTTTGTGCTGGTTGGCACGTAGAGGACCTCTAGTCTGAATCTGTGATGGAACAGAAGGAAGCATGGCAGGGATGTGTATTGGGGTGAAGGTGTGGATTAAGAAACTTCCAGAATTGAAGGTGTTGTTATATCTGGATGTGAAGCATCTGAATTTAAGGCTTACAGCCCCCCACGGAGAGTAACTTCAGAGGTGTGGAGTTGGGTTGCTATGGATTTGGGAGACCTTAGCGAGGAGCCACCCAGGCTTCAGGGTCTCAGGAGGGGAGATTCCAGAGTCCTGATCTGAAGATACTGGGTTGATGGAGGATCAAGAGCTGTGGATGTGGAGCTCCTGGCAGGTTAGTGTATGGCATGTCCAATGGGACCCCATTATCAGCACCTGAATCCAGGCATTAGTTTTATATTTGACCTTGTGTTGTTTCCCAATGTCCAGAGTCCTTAAGGAAGATTCAACATGAGGCCATGGCAGACACCATATAGCCAAGAATCTTCCTTTCTGTTGGGAAAGGAGTAACCAATTAGACTCACGTATCTGTGGAACTTTCCACAGAATTATAGAAATAAGTAAGGTAAAGTCCCAGTAGGGAGAGGAACTGATCAGGTAATAAGAAACAGTAATAACAACCACCAATATGGTGGGAAATCTGAGCTGTCTCAAAGGCTCTAATTTAGTTTTTATTTTAATTAGTTTTTTTCATTTTTGGTCTTTTTTGAGACAGGGTCTCCCTGTAGCCCCAGCTGGTCTGGAACTTGCTATGTAGACCAGGCTGACCTTGAACTCACAGAGATCCGCCTACTTCTGCCTCTGTAGTGCTGGGATTAAAAGCATTGGCCACCACCTCCAGCTATTATTTTAATTAGTTTTAAATAGGTATACACAATGGTCATGTTGTCAAATTGCCTTCTAAACAATTATCTTTATACTGTAGACCTGAGCTTCTCTCAGCCTTGGTCAAAGAAGCTTCTTTTTGCAGTGCAGAGACACATCACTGATCACCGTGCCCAGAATGAGAGACAGAGCGCTCAGCCCTAAATGGGACATCTTTATCACCTGCCGTGTCCTACCAAGGACTGGGAACTATGACAGAAGAGGAGGCGTAAGAACGTTGAGAGCCGCAGACTGCGGACAAATACTGGAAATACCCTTTTCTGGACATGACACGGTGTCACCGCCACAAACTCCCACTAGCCTTGATCACCTGTACAACATCAAGCCAGACACAATTCCAGCCCAGATGGGGGAGGAGCTCTCCAGGCCGCACCCTTTACTGAGGAGCTAGTGGTAGTTGATTGTGGTTGGAGGGAGGAAAACTCATTCTTCTGTGGGGATTCCCGCTGCTAGATTCCCCAGGTTCCAGCGGATAGCCCATACCCATGCACATGTGGGTAACACTAATGAAACTTGCGGGTGGGGTGGGGGGTTATAAAAAAAAAGACATGAATTTTGGAGTAGGACACATTGGGGGACTGGGAGACTTAATGCAGCGAAATGGGAATGGATATGGTCATATTTCATTGTACACAGGTATGAGATTCTCAGGAAAGAAGGCAAATTGGGTTTGTGATGTGACTCAGCAGGGAAGGGCACTGGCTGCTCTTCTCTAGGGGACCCAAGCTCAGTTCCCAGCATCCATATCAGACAGCTCACAACTACCTATAACTCCAGGTCCAGGGCTTCTGACACCCTATTCTGGTTTCCTTGGGCACTGCACAACAGACGCAGACACAGAAATACAAATAAAAATAAATCTTTCAAAAGGAGTAAAGAAAAATTACAATAAACTGAGCATAGAAAGTCATGGGTTTCGTTATGGTTGGTCACATATACTCTGGATTGCTGGTCCTCCTCCTCCATTCCCCTCCCTGCCCTCTTCCTTCTGTCCACCTTCCTTCCCCACTTCTGCCCTCATGTCACATGTGTTCTAGTCTCTCTCCTTCCTCACCCTTTGCCAACATTCCCGTAAGTCCTCCTCTTCCCCTCTCATGGTCTCCTTTCCAGTTCCATCACACACACACACACACACACACACACACACACACACACACACACATTGCAATCTAAGATCTGCATATAACAGAAATGTGCAGTATTTTCTTTCTGAGATACTTAACATAGTTTCGAGTTCCTTCTGTTTTCCTACAAGTGTCATCATTTCATTTTTCTTTACAACTGACTAAAATTCCATTGTGTGCCTGCACCACACTTTCCTTAGCCATTCATCAATGAGGATCTAGTCTGGTTCCATGACAGTATTGCAAAAATAAACGTGGATAGGTAAATATCTTTGGGATAGGGCTACAGTCTTGACAAAACATAAAATATAAGCTTGACCAGATGACTGCATGGATAAAGGCGTTTGCTGCCTAGCCTGATGACTTGACTTTGGTCCCCAGAACACACATGCTTAGAGAACTTATTCCCACAGGTTATCTCTGACTTCCACATGCCCACTGTGACACACACACACATACACACACACACACACACACACACACACACAAATGAATGTAATGTAATAAAAATATTTAACCTCAAAAGTGGGGCTGGAGAGATGGCTCAGCAGTTAAAAGCACTGGATGCATATTGAAATTGTATGGAAAACATTATCTTCTCCAAATAGAAACTCTCACACCTTATTTCAGATGATGAGACACGAAGGCTAATGCAAGGATATCCTTTCAAATTTGGATAAATCAGTGGATTGGTATTTTTTCTAGGGATCTGTTCTCTGGTTTTTAGCCTCAAATAATTAGCATGATCTATATATTAGAGATTGTACATTGTATTAGAAACATTATGATAAATATGATGAAAATTACCCGGCAATGTCATAGTAATCCTAAGTCATGAGTGCTGACATATTTAAAAATAGTCACTACTTTTCTTTGCATCTACCCCACCGCCACTTTGTGGAACAGACAACTGAACACATGGATTTGGATTTTCCTTACATTGAAAGAAAGGCGTAAACATGTGAGAATCTGGATAAAGTTCAGGAATAAGGTAACATAAAGGCGTGCTTGCATGTATATGTGCCTTCTGAAACATGTAGTGAAACAGATGATCACAGACATGAATTCAAAACCACTCAACCTGGTTTCTTATACAACATAATCCCACCTGCCCAGGGTTGGCACCACCCACCATGGGCTGGGCACCCCCCCATCACTCAATAATCAAGACGATGCCCCAGAGACATGGCCACAGGCCAGTCCAACAGAAGAAATTCCCCAACTCAGGCTCCCTCAACCCAAGTGTGTCAAGTTGATACTAAAGCTATCCAGCACAACTGACCCCTTGTCAACTTGACACATAAACGCATTGCTTTTAAACCATAACCTTTCTATTAATTGTCCCCAAGGCATGATGGTAACATTAGTAACATCAGGCACACCTAAGCAAAGCCTAAATCCAGCAAAGTAGCGCAAGGCTGGACATCTGGAATTCACTCATGGTCTTCTGGGCTCCAAAGGGTTTTGGCAGCTGGACTTCTTTGGTAAATTGCGCCACAGCTGTGAGCTTTGGCAGAAGTGACCTGTCGTGACTGTCTTTTGGCAGGCTTGGAGTCCCAGCCACAAAGGCTCCTAGGCCCAAAATGATGGATTAGCATTGGGATTTGGGCTGAAATATCATTTCCAGACCTTATTTAGCACATCTTCCTGAGCCCAGAGACAGAGAAAGAAGGGACTTGAGAACGGGCCTGGAACCCGGGTTGTCTGCGTCTATCTGTTATTGTGTACCTTCCCCTCTTCCTGTCCTTGCCTCTGGCTGGCCTCTCTGCCCTCTAGCAGGCAGCCCTCACAGTCACGCAAACAGCAGGTGGCCAAGAGCAGTGACTCAGCTGAGGTCAGACCTGCAGCTCTGTCCTCCAGCATCCGCCTGGGTCTGCTCCAACAGAGCACACACCTGATAATACCTAGGCCCCAGCATCTGCCTGGCCCTGCCACGGGAGAACTCACACCTGATAATACCTAGGCCAGAATGCACCTTCTCAACTTGTGTGGAACAGTCTCCACTCTAGATTACATGGCAGGTCACAATATAAGACTCAATAAATTTGAAAGTGTTGAAAAGAAATCAGTAACCAGGGAAACTGAAAAATTCATCAGTGTGTAGAAAATTTTTAAGAGACACTTCAAAATATCCTTTAGTGAAGAACTAAAAATTAAATGTGTTTATGGTATGCCAGAAATGTTTTGGTATTTGAATACATTGTGAAATCGGTAAAGCTCGCTAAGACAGGTAACAGTCACAAGCATCAGTGTTTGAAGGAAGAAATCACATGCAAAGAGAAAAGAATGAAACTAACAAATAATGTATGATATTTATAGGATCCGGCTTGAGTATTTCGTTGAATAGCGGACAGCTTTAAGGACACCTACACTAAATCTGACAAGACCTCTCTCCTTTTGATCACTCATGAGGAGAGGAATGTCAAGACTCTCTAGAGAGCAGAACGAGAAATTGTCTTTATGAAACCAAACACTACATACAGTGAATATACATCTATTAAAAATGAAAGAGAAAGTCAAAGCTAGTAGAAACGAGAGTCACTGTAGGACTGAGAGGCCCACAGGCGAGGCACAGCAACGGACAGAGGCAGATCTTGGTAGAGATTACATGGCATGTAAAGGAACCGAAAGAAGACTCGAGAGCAGTGTATGCATAACTCCGGTTTACTATCCTCTCATTGAATGTATCTGTTCTCATGCGCAGGTGTGGGTATTTGTTGATGTCATTTTCTCAGTCCAGTAAGTCTTGTGCACGCAGTATTGTGTGATGCTATTAATACGCATATTACACTTTCAATGTTCATAGGCACAACTGTATCTTACATATGTATTATTTTCACTATTTTACTGATTTACATGACTACATGCAACATAAATACAGATTTCCATTTTTGCCTTTGTTTTGTTTTCTGATAGAGTCTCCCTGTAGCCCCAGCTGGCCTAGAACTCACTATGTAGACCAGGCTAGCCTCGTACTCACAGTGATCCACCTGCCTCTGCCTCCCACGTGCTAGGATTAAAGACATGTACCACCATTCCCAGCTATTAGCCCTTTAAAACTTTTATTTTTATTTATTATTTTAATTTAAAAATGTAATTATTTTTATTTTATGTGTGTGAGTGTCTTGCCTGCACATATGTAAGGGCACGCATGTCACGCAAAGCCCACAGAAACCAGAAGAGGGCCTCAGATCCCTGGAAACTGGAGTTACAGGTGGTTGTTAGCAACCATGTGGGTACTGAGAACCGAGCCAGGTACTCTATAAGAGCAGCCACAAATACATTGTATTCAGTCATAAAGAAGAAGGAAATTACGTCATTTGCCGTGAAATGAGTGTGAATAGAGATCATCATATTCAGTGAAATAAGGCAGACTTTTAAATTTTCTCTCATATGTGGATCCTAGATCACACACACACACACACACACACACACACACACACACAAAATCACTTCCAAATACTAAGAACTGAAACATGGGCTTCAGACTCTACTGTGGGGAGCCACAGACCTAATTTTTAACCTAAGAGTTTGACACTTTCAGATGTTTAAGATGTTGAGATATTCTGATTTTATTTTTGTATTTTGTGTGAGTAGGAATCCAGCTTTATCTTTTAAGATGTGGAACCCCGAGTCTTTCTTATACTTATTCAAGTAGCTTGTCATTGGCAGTGGTAAAAAAAAAAAAAAAAAAAGCAAATAGTCAAAGATGCATCACCTTATCTCTTGTCACAAAGGATGACAATGTTGCAAGTGCTACCTGTGTGAAGAAAGTTTGTAAAATTAGAAAGTGTCACTTGCCAACTTTGTGTTCCTTTCTCACGATTCTTTGGGGGTCTATCCAAATTCCCTGGCAACACAACATGGGCTTTTCCCTTTCTGCACAAGCTGAAAATTTTTAATAGACTTGGAATTTAGTCTGTAGGTCAGTGGGTACAGTTAGCACCTTAACAATGCTAAGCCGTCCAGCCTGCTCACAAGGAACTACTGTCTTACCATCTATTTAGGTCTTCTTGAATTTCTTTTGGCCATGCTTCAAACATTTTACAGGCTTGATTTTATTTTTAATTATGCGTACATATCTGTGTCTGTGTGTGGTGTGTGCACATAAGTGAAGATGCCCTTGGAGGCTGTTGGATCCTCAGGAGCTGCAGTTCCAGGCATTTGGGGGCTGCTTGCCATTGGAGCTGGGAAATGAACTCCAGTCCTTTGCAAGAGTATTTGTCCTTAACCACTGAGGCACCATCTCAAAGAAAACAAACTCCAGGGGGTTACTGAACATCTAAAGAGTCCATTAGAGGCCATATTTTATTTTTATGCTCCGGTTTAAATTTAGGCCGGACTTGAATGCATAAAATCATCAGACAATTTTTTTTCTTGGAGGTGTAGGTCAAACAGGTGCAGGCTGAGGGTGTCTCGTCCAAATTTCCCGTTTTGTTCCTCTCACTGTCTCTCTGCCTCTCTAGCCCCGTACATGCCATGTAATCTCTACCAAGATCTGCCTCTGTCCATTGCTGTGCCTCGCCTGTGGGCCTCTCAGCCCTACAGTGACTCTCGTTTCTACTAGCTTTGACTTTCTCTTTCATTTTTAATAGATGTATATTCACTGTACGTAGTGTTTGGTTTCATAAAGACAATTTCTCGTTCTGCTCTCTAGAGAGTCTTGACATTCCTCTCCTCATGAGTGATCAAAAGGAGAGAGGTCTTGTCAGATTTAGTGTAGGTGTCCTTAAAGCTGTCCGCTATTCAACGAAATACTCAAGCCGGATCCTATAAATATCATACATTATTTGTTAGTTTCATTCTTTTCTCTTTGCATGTGATTTCTTCCTTCAAACACTGATGCTTGTGACTGTTACCTGTCTTAGCGAGCTTTACCGATTTCACAATGTATTCAAATACCAAAACATTTCTGGCATACCATAAACACATTTAATTTTTAGTTCTTCACTAAAGGATATTTTGAAGTGTCTCTTAAAAATTTTCTACACACTGATGAATTTTTCAGTTTCCCTGGTTACTGATTTCTTTTCAACACTTTCAAATTTATTGAGTCTTATATTGTGACCTGCCATGTAATCTAGAGTGGAGACTGTTCCACACAAGTTGAGAAGGTGCATTCTGGCCTAGGTATTATCAGGTGTGAGTTCTCCCGTGGCAGGGCCAGGCAGATGCTGGGGCCTAGGTATTATCAGGTGTGTGCTCTGTTGGAGCAGACCCAGGCGGATGCTGGAGGACAGAGCTGCAGGTCTGACCTCAGCTGAGTCACTGCTCTTGGCCACCTGCTGTTTGCGTGACTGTGAGGGCTGCCTGCTAGAGGGCAGAGAGGCCAGCCAGAGGCAAGGACAGGAAGAGGGGAAGGTACACAATAACAGATAGACGCAGACAACCCGGGTTCCAGGCCCGTTCTCAAGTCCCTTCTTTCTCTGTCTCTGGGCTCAGGAAGATGTGCTAAATAAGGTCTGGAAATGATATTTCAGCCCAAATCCCAATGCTAATCCATCATTTTGGGCCTAGGAGCCTTTGTGGCTGGGACTCCAAGCCTGCCAAAAGACAGTCACGACAGGTCACTTCTGCCAAAGCTCACAGCTGTGGCGCAATTTACCAAAGAAGTCCAGCTGCCAAAACCCTTTGGAGCCCAGAAGACCATGAGTGAATTCCAGATGTCCAGCCTTGCGCTACTTTGCTGGATTTAGGCTTTGCTTAGGTGTGCCTGATGTTACTAATGTTACCATCATGCCTTGGGGACAATTAATAGAAAGGTTATGGTTTAAAAGCAATGCGTTTATGTGTCAAGTGGACAAGGGGTCAGTTGTGCTGGATAGCTTTAGTGTCAACTTGACACACCTGGGTTGAGGGAGCCTCAGTTGGGGAATTTCCTCTGTTGGACTGGTCTGTGGCCATGTCTCTGGGGCATCATCTTGATTATTGAGTGATGGGGGGGTGCCCAGCCCATGGTGGGTGGTGCCAACCCTGGGCAGGTGGGCTTATGTTGTATAAGAAAGCAGGTTGAGTGGGGTCCAGAGGAGCAATCCAGTAAGCAGCGTTCCTCCATGGCCTGTGCTTCAGCTCCTGCCTCCAGGTTCTGACCATGGGTTCCTACGTTGGGCTCCTGATGAACTGTGACCTGAGAGACGTAAGTCAAATAAACCCTTTCTCTCCAAGTTGGTATTGGTCAGGGTATTTTGTCACATCAGTGGAGAAACAGACTAGAACAGTGTGTATTCGTTGTACATAGTATTTGGTTTCATAAAGACAATTTCTTTCAAGTATACTATGTATTTTCCAATATTTACCTCCAGGATCTGTCCTTTTTATCCCCTTCCCCCTTCCTAATACCACCAATCTCCTTCCTTACCCCCAGTCTGCCCTCTGATTTCGTATCATATGTACACATCTTTCTTTATCATTGTCTGTCTGTTGCCAGATAAGTTTCTTGCTCAGTTGCAGTGGGAAAGGCTCGGCTGTGTGGGAAACATGAGCAAGGAGTCTCCCCCTAAAATGAAACCCTCATTCTGTCCTTTCCCTGCTTCCCAAAGGACAGGCTATGGGATAATTAGTGCATGGAAAAGCCTGCGAGAACTTGAGGAAAATCCCACCCATCTCCATCAACCACAACAAGACAGCTCTTGTTCACTGAGCACACACTGCTATAAACTCACTTGTGTTCACTAGTACATGCTCCATTGAAATAGCCTAGTAAGATGATGTCATTGGTCCCCATAAGGCTCAGATGAGTCACCTGTTCAGGGTCACACCACAGAGTCTAAATGAGGTTAGGATTCAGACCCAACCTTAACCTTGCTCTTAACCATACATGTGAGCAAAACTATTTACCTACACTGAGGCCAAAAGGGGAAAGGATTTTCCTGGGTTCACGACTGTCTCATTCTAGAACATGTTCCAAGACGCTGTCTACCAGCACAGTCCTTCTAGGTGGATTCAGACACTGACTGTCACTCCATGTGGCAGGGAAATCAACAAGGCCAGACAAACCTCTCTCTGTCTTCCCCAGTCCAGCTCTCCTTCTAATGCCGTGTCCCTCCTGAGTGGGCCATGGGAGCCCATCTGACACTCAGGGCCCTTGCTGCTGTCACCTTCACTGACAAAGTCTCCCAACTGCTTCCCTCTGTCTATTCAAGAGGACACAGTGGAGAGCAGGAGCCCAGGACGGGCGCCATCCCAGGAGCCAGCTACTGAGTCGCATTTGCTGAACTGAGATATGCCAGCTTGTGCTCTTTCGTGGCCTCAATTTCTTTCCACCCAAAAGTCAAAGAACACCTATTCTAGATATCCCCTACCCTTTGCCCCTCCCTGCAGGTCTCAGAGTCCTCGGAGTGCTTTCAGCCTATACCTTTACTGGACCTGCTAGCCTGACCTAGCTCCCCTTGCCCTAAGGTGGAAATGCTGAGTCAGCGAGTACTTCTGATGACATGACCATCAAAGCCTGCCAGCACCCTCCCGCCAGCACCTTCCTGCCAGCACCCTCCCTCACACTGCTAAAGGCAACCTTGGTGACCTTCTGGGCTCACACTCAGGCCTGCAGTCACCTTTGGTGGATCTGTTCGTAGTTTTTGGTCATAGGATCAGTGATGACTTCTTTCCTATCCTAGTGTATACCAGGGGCCATCTCTATGTCAATCTGATGCCCCACTTCCCTTGGGTCTGCCTAATGCTATTAGAACTTTCCAGTGTAATCCCCGTGCCCACTTCTGGTGTCAGTCTCTTTACTCACCTACTACTAAGCTTAGTCCCCATATGACCCTCATCATGGGCTGGGCCAGGCAATACATGGAGAAGGGGAGAGTCTAGCCCCAGTTTGTCCCCCACCTCTTATGTTGATTGCTTTAGGGAACTGAGGATGAATGAGCCCAGGCACACACAGACTCTTCCTGGAACACACCTAGCTCAAACTTTGGTACTTGTGCTTATTATTGTTAAAGAAGAATTTGTGAGGGGAACGCAGAGTGGGTGTGACAGAAAACATAGTGTAATGATATATAGATATGAAAATGTCACAGAAATGCATTCCTTTGTATGCTAACTATAAATTAATGAAAATAAAGAATATTAACGAGGGTAGGACAGTGGGACACTCATCTGGTATTAGCTCCTGTTCCTGACACACCTGGGTCCACCACTGCTTCCCACAATGTATTTCCTCAAATCTCGCTTGTTAGATTCCATTCTTCTGTCCATAATTTTTTTCTTAAAAAACAGGAATCACAAGGCTAGAGAGATGACTCAGCAGTTAAGAGCACTGGTTGCTCTTACAGAGGACCCAGTTTCAATTCCCAGCACCCACATGACGGCTAAGAACTGTGACCGCAGTTCCAGAGGATCTGAGATCCTCTTCTGACATCTGACAGAATTGCACGACATGGGTGCACCCACTACATGCAGACATTATGCTCATACACATAAATAAAAATTACAAATTAATAAAAAAACCAGGAATTACCCCTAAAGGAAAAGGAACCCACTCTCAAATGTGATCTTCGCTATCAACACGTTCCTTTTCCACTGGTAGGGAAGTAAGATTCGAGAAACAGGAAACACAGGATGAACACGACAGAGTTCAAGGCCTGTGGCCTAAGTGCCTCTCATGCATGTGCTCCCATCATGCTCTGGGCTCTGTCTCCAGTGGACTCATGTAAATCGGGAAGCATTAATCATAAAACAATAATGAGAGAAATGACCTAAGGGAGCGTGTGAGCGTGGAGTCTGCACAGGACTCCAGTGTGGCTCTTTATACACAAATCCCCTTCTGCCTGGAGTGGGGTGGAATCTCAAAGTAGCTTGAATTTGCATTTCCTGATGGAGAAGGATGTTGAGCACGTTAAAAAGGCTTATTCGCCATGTGCTTTTCTTTGGAGAGCTGTCCGGTACGTCTGTCCGTTTATTACTCGGAAGGTTTTCAGCATCCCTAGGTAGTGTTTAGTTCTGGTAGTTCTTTGTGTATTCTGGATCTACACACGACCTGCCTAAAGTACAGCTGTGGAGGATTTCCACCCACTCTGTGAGCTGTTTCTTCACTTTGCTGTGCAGAAGCTTTAAAATTTCATGTCCTCTTATTTGCCAGTTTTGGGGTTATTTCCTGAGCAAGTGGAGTCACTTCAGAAAGTTCTCGTCTGTGCCTGTACCTTTCTGTATTTCCCCATGTTTTCCTCTAGTAATTTCAGAATTTAAGGTTGTTTTTTTTCTGTTTCTTTTGAGACAGATTCTCATGTATCTCTGGTGGCCTTGAATTTGCTATGTAGACCAGGCTAGCCTTGAACTCACAGAGGTCAGCCTGCCTCTGCCTCCTGAGTGCTGGGATTAAAGGTGTGTGCCACCACACTCAGCATATTTCAGGATATTAAAAATATATATTTGTTGTTTATGTGTATGAGTCTTTTGCCTGCTTATATGTAAGTCCGCCATGTGTGACATGCCTGTGGCAGCCTGAAGAGGGTATTAGATTTCCTGGACTTAAAGTTACAGATTGTTGGTAGTTACCATATGGATACTGGGAACCGAATCTGTAGCATCCGGCGCTCTTTTTTTTTTTTTAAGAACTTAAAAAATTAAATTTATTTCATTATGAGAATACTGAGTGTGTCTTTTAAATAATGTTTACATTAGTATGTTCTCTATATTTCTGAGTTGAATTCTAAATACTGTTCCACTACATGAAGTCATTTAAAATGACAGATATTGTCAAGGAGCTTCATAATTTTCTAATGAAAATATGTACTATTTCTCACGTGTATAATATGTAAGGAAACCACATAAGAATTGCTGAGGGAGATTCAGAAACATTGAGATCTGTGACGTATTAGGCACTGTGCAGAATCAAAATAAGGGCCTCAAAGTCTAGGCACCTAGCACGAAAATCAGAGCCCGAGGTACGGAACATTTGAGATGGACAGCAGAGCAAACAATTCACTTTTCATCATTTCCAATGTTTTCTTGTCTAATAATTCTTGAATCTTCAGGTATGGGTATAACAAGGACTTTCAGAGTCTCACGTGTTGAATATTTGTGCTGTGGACATCAGGATTCAGAAAAGGATTGACGGAAAGGTGATTGGATCACGAGGGATGCAACCATGACGTCATGGCTGTTCCTCCACTCAGCCACGGTTGGAGGGGGTGCGGTCATTAACGTACAACATTAAGCACAGCATTTGTTTCTGCCCTTGGAAAGGCCTTCTTTATGTCTATCTCAATCTTGCTCCGCCTCTCCTTTTCCTTCAGAATGGGAACTCTCCCCTCTGCCACATGGTTGTCAGAACCCTACATTTTGTTTCTCCAAAAGCCATACCAATATAAACAAATATATATGAACCAAAAACTTTGGAGCAGTGAGGGAAAAAAACCCCTTCACTTCATATCTCAGGTATTTTGTCACAGCAGAGGAATTTCACTTACAGAAAACCTTTGAATTCATGTCTGTGATCATCTGTTTCACTACATGTTTCAGAAGGCAC
>NW_008338787.1:0-796 GCF_000622305.1 Nannospalax galili | reverse complement strand
TTGTGAGCAGTGTCTTGCACTGGGGTAATTTATAACTTATTAAAACAAGTTTCTCCTCATTAATGGACTATTCTCTTTGGAAACTAGGTAATAAAATTTATGACTTTTGTGGAAACAATGGGATTTAAGTTGTACATCTCCTCCATAAAAAGGGTTTTTGCATGTCCTGTGTACTAATCAGACATGGGGCCATTTGCTTTTCTGTCCTTAGACCGCCAAGTGCCCATCTTCTGCTGAAAGGACCCTAATGTTCGGTACTGAGTATCAAAGTGTGCTCTTTGCTCATGACTGGTCAGCTGGCTTGGAGAGACCAGAATCACAACATTGACAAAACTCCCAGCTTCTCTTGGATGGGTCAAATGCGGGTGTTGAGCAATTAGAATTTCTTCTTTCTTTTCAAGTTTTCTTAAAGACAGTCAATCACTAGATAATTCTTAGTAGTTACATCTTTTTTTCCAAAGGACATAACATCAAAAATGTATTCAGATAACTTCTAAATTTATTTATGGAGTGTTTGAATTCCCCAGTAATGTTGAGGTCCTTGGCTTTGTTTGTTTACCACACCATTCAGTGGTCAGGGGAGAATTCTAAGTGAGCCTCCTTCCAGGATACCAGCTCTTGTAGAACCTGGAGTTACTCAAGTGCTTCTCCCTAAAGAGAATTATGAGAATTCTTTCTGAGGACACAGGAACACTGTGTAATAATCAAGATATCTCTGAATTCTGGTTAATACAGTGAGAATCAAGGGAGTTCTAGCATTCTAGGAAATGCTTATCCCTCTGCTCTCACAACAGGC
>NW_008338786.1:604-803 GCF_000622305.1 Nannospalax galili | reverse complement strand
CCAATCCTGTGTTTTTGTTTTGTTTGGAACTGTTCTTATTCTTTGCTTGAACGGTCCATTTCTTTAGCTTTGTCTTCCAGACTTGATATTTTGATTTCCACTTCATTCAGTTTGTGAGGTTTTATCCAGTATTTTACAAATTTGCTTATTGTATTTTTGAATTCCTTTTTCATTTCTGCTTGTGTTTTCTACAATATTT
>NW_008338786.1:0-542 GCF_000622305.1 Nannospalax galili | reverse complement strand
AAAAGAAATCCATATGCCACATACTTGTATTTTCTTGAGCTTCAGCCAGGAGTTTATTTCTATTGTCCTTAGTTCTTTGATTGTGTGTTCTTTAAGTTCCATCATGTTTATGATTGTTCCTTTAAATTCTGAATCCTAGGGTTCCTCTGTATGGTTCTCATTGTGCTACACTTCTATAGCAACAATGGGTTTTGCTGGGGACATATTCTCTTGGATTCAATATTATTTCTGTTTTTCATTGTCATTTGGGCATATGGATTTCTTTTGTTGGTTGTGTCTTATGCGTAATACTAGTCTGCCTTTGTTCTGTTGAAGTTTGATTCTGTTTATATTGTTGATCAAGCATGGTTGCTTTTTGCTCAAGTATGAATAGTTCGCTGATGTGTGTGTCCATTTCTTGCTTTTAAATTTTTATTGGTGGGACAGGATGGTTCCCAGCTGATTAATATATTGCCTTGTTGGGTCAAAGATAATCCACGGCAATGGGGCTTCAGTGGCTGCTGTTGGTAGGTGAGTGGGGGAGGCCTCAGGCAGGAAGATCT
>NW_008338785.1:0-598 GCF_000622305.1 Nannospalax galili | reverse complement strand
CCTGGGACTCCAGAAGGCCTTATCTATGTTCATCTCAGTGCAAAACCCATCAGCAGCTAAAAGTTGAGGAGACTACTTCAATACAATAAAAGGTATCTAAGAAAAAATCCCCTGCTAGCTAACATCATATTCAACAACAGGTTCACAAAGTCAAAATCATAGGATAATTAAGGCAAGAAAATTAATAAGTAAAATTATCTCCACTTGCAAATAATATGAACTAACGTAAAGAAAAACCTAAGATTCCCCCACACAAAATGGACAAAATTTAGCAAAGATACAGGATACAAAATCAACTCAATAAAATCAGCTGGGGTGCTAACTACTAACAATGTATGATGCAAAAAGGAAATTAACAATTTCAGTTTGTAATAGCATCAAAAAGAAGATGTAGAAATAAACTTAACTATGAAGTAAACTATAAAGCTCTATGTGAAAACTATAAAACATTGGGGAAAAGCAAAAGAGACACACAAATGAATTAGAAGAAAATTAAACTGTCAAACTCTCCATAGGGGCTGGGAATGTAGCTCAGAACAGACCACCTGCCCAATATGTACAAGACTCCTGGTTCAAACCCCAGCACCACTCAAAAAAA
>NW_008338784.1:2648-2792 GCF_000622305.1 Nannospalax galili | reverse complement strand
TTTCAGTGCAAACTATGAAAGCCAGAAGACACTGGACCAAAGTATTCCCAGTTTTAAATGACCACAGATGCCAACCCAAACTTCTATACCCAGCCAAATGTCTATTATAGTTGAAGGGGAAAGAAAAATTTTCCATAATATATA
>NW_008338784.1:2058-2543 GCF_000622305.1 Nannospalax galili | reverse complement strand
TCGAGGTACAACTGTGGAAAAGTACAGCTATATCAAGAATGTGAACAGAAATAAAAATGACAGGATTCAATACGCATCTTTCATTAATAACTTTAAATATTAATGGACTGAACTTCCTAGTCAAAAGACACAGACTAGGTGAATGGATTAAGAAACAAAACCCATCTTTTTGTTGTCTGCAAGAAACCCATCTCACTTTCAAGGACAGACACTATCTTAAAGTGAAAGGATGGAAAAATATATACCAAGCAAATGGTACTAAGAAAAAGCAAGCTTTGCAATTCTAACATCTAACAAAATAGACTTTAAACTAAAACTAAACAGAAGAGATAAAGAGGGCCACTTCATTCTGATCAAAGGGACAATGAATCAAGAAGATATTACAATCATGAACATATTTTCACCAAACTCTGGTGCACCCAACTTCATAAAAACAATACTACAGGACTTTAAGACCCAGATTAACCCCAACTCATTAATAGTAG
>NW_008338784.1:0-387 GCF_000622305.1 Nannospalax galili | reverse complement strand
GGTAAGACAAGAGCAGGAAATTAAAGGAGTAATAATTGGAAAAGAAGAGATCAAATTATCCCTTTTTGCAGATGATATATTATATCTGAGACACCAAAAATTCCACTAGAAAACTCCTAGAAATTATTAACAAGTTCAGTAAAGTGTCAGGTTACAAAATTAACCTACAAAAGTCTATAGCCTTTCTATATACCAAGAACAAGCAATCAGAGAAAGAGCACATGGAATCACTCCCCTTCACAATAGCTGCAAAAAATAATAATAATTGGAATAAACCTGACCAAAGACATTAAAGAGCTCTACTATGAAAATTTTAGATAATTAAAGAGATTGAGGAAGACATCAGAAGATGGAAGGACCTCCATGCTCATGGACCGGAAGAATTAA
>NW_008338783.1:0-248 GCF_000622305.1 Nannospalax galili | reverse complement strand
TTTCCCTTATATGTTATAACCTAAGATTTATCATTGTTGCTCAATAAAAATTTGTTTTTAAAATGTTAATTAATTAGAAAACTGTGTTTCTCAGGGCAACACATTATCCAAGGGAAATTTCATCTTTTTCTTTCACTGGACTCCATGCAAATGGGCAATGAGGTGGTCAGAGAACAGGAATAGAAATTTAACTCCTGTGGGTGCACAAATCCCAACACAATAGATGATCTCACTATAATAAAAATATC
>NW_008338782.1:0-361 GCF_000622305.1 Nannospalax galili | reverse complement strand
AGCACCCACATAGCAGCTAACAACTGTCCATAACTCCAGTTCCAGAGGGTCCGATAGCCTCTCCTGACCTCTGCGGGCATTGCACAACATGGGTGCACTTACCTTCATGCAGGTAATGCACGCATACACATAAAATAAAATTAATAAAAATAGCTGGGCGTGGTGGCTCACGTCTTTAATCCCAGCACTTGGGAGGCAGAGGCAGGTGGATCTTTGTGAGTTCAAGGCCAGCCTGGTCTACATAGTGAGTTCCAGGACAGCTGGGGCTGTCTCAAAAAGACAAAATAAAAAAATAAAAATAAAAATAAAGTATTTAAAAAATATGAATTTCCTCTGAAGAAATTAAAGCACACACAATTTT
>NW_008338781.1:1647-2728 GCF_000622305.1 Nannospalax galili | reverse complement strand
GGTATTGGGGTGGGGAAATTTCTGGGCGTGGTAGCTCTAGGAGAGTATCCTTATTGTATCCTTATTGTAACTGGGTGCAGAGGTGGCATCCACCTCCAAGTCCTGGAGGTCTGGGGTGGAGGTAATAGCCAGATTTACAGATTTCTCCCATCATTGTTTGTTTTGGGCCGAGATGACTTCCTCAGGAGAGGAGGATTTAAGGCTAGCAATGATGGCTAGGAGGATTGATACAAATGATGCTGTGAGAGACTCGGATGTAAACCGCCCTGACATGTAAAGGTGTATCAGATTCAAAGGTCTTGTGCTCAGTGAGGGACTTCTGGAGGCCATGACACCTCCAGTTGTATGCTCACACGTTGTCTCCAGGACAGGCAGCGGGGTGACCCAAACTCTGGGGTCAGAACACAGGGTGGATCAGCCCTTATGTGAACTCACTGGGATGAGCTGAGAGGGTGGAGGTGCCAACGTGGGCTTTGGGACCACGTGGTGGAGTGTGCCTCCCTGATCTAACAAATTAGTCCAACAATAAAGACTACAGACAGGGTGGAGGGGACAGAGGATGCAGGGGTTCGAGCCAGTGATCCCCATGCAAGGATGACTAGGGATGAGTAAGTGTGCTGTTTGCCAGCCCCTGCCACTCCCAAGCACTGGGAACAATCAGATGCAACGGGGAGTCTAGTCAAGCTGGAACTCATTTATTGCAGCAGGGCAGGGTGCTTGTAATTCCACCACCCCTCATAGTTCTCCAATCAGCTTAAAGATCAATGGATTCATGCAGGCAGGCAGGCCATGAAAGCTTATGGAGGCATCCAATCCAATGATCTTCAAAACAAGTCAAGCCACGCCCCAGTAACTTCCTCTCAGCACCATCTTGGCAAGGTGGAATCTTTAGGTCCCCACATCTCCTCCTTTTATTTTTATTTTATAAGGCCGGACTGACTTTATTTCATGAGTCAACCATCTCATAGATGGCTCCCTGAGGATAGAGGGCTATCTCCTTCCTCTAATCTTATGCATTTTTGCCTGTCTTAGGTTGTGTCACCTCTGACCAAGCCTTGCCCGTCATTGGACCATTCACCTA
>NW_008338781.1:0-721 GCF_000622305.1 Nannospalax galili | reverse complement strand
TGGAGCAGTCCCAACATAGCAAAGCACTGGAGAAAATGAGACTGAGCACGTTTAGATTTCTCTCCTGTATGAGCGGTAGCCCAATAGGCATGTGAGAATGTGTCGATGGACACAAAAATATACTTAAGCTTTCCACAAGGAGCATAGTGTGTGACATCCGTTTACCACAAGGAATTGGGCTTGAGTCCCCTGGGGTTTACCCCTGGCTGTTGCAGAGGCGGTACCTGTAGAAAGAGTTGACAAGACTTACAGGTATGTACAATCTTCTTTAGGTCCTTGTCAGGAACTTGAGGAAACCTCTTATGGAGTCCCCGCCAATTTACATGAGTGAGGTTATGTAAACCCTGAGCTTCATTCAGGACTGCTGACAGGACCTGGGTGGAAGCTTGGCTATTGCAGAGGCGGTACCTGTAGAAAGGGTTGACAAGACTTACAGGTAAGGGTTGACAAGACTTACAGGTATGTACAATCTTCTTTAGGTCCTTGTCAGGAACTTGAGGAAACCTCTTATGGAGTCCCCGCCAATTTACATGAGTGAGGTTATGTAAACCCTGAGCTTCATTCAGGACTGCTGACAGGACCTGGGTGGAAGCTATCTTGTCTGCCTCTGCATTGCCTTTGGATAAAAGCCCAGGCAATCCTTGGTGCCTGTTGGGGGCTGTTTGTCTACTATGTACATTGAGCTGTGGCAGGCTTGTTTACTGAGTTGGTGTTATGCACA
>NW_008338780.1:0-327 GCF_000622305.1 Nannospalax galili | reverse complement strand
ATAAAAATAAAATGTCCTCATACAGAAACTAGAAAACTTCACATCAAAGGGACTTTTACAGGAATACTATTAACATTAAATATATGGCTTTAAATACTACCACTCTCAAAATTTTCCCTAATTTTGTGTTTATAAATGTGTGTTTATGTTTATGTGGGAATATTCATGTGTATACAGGTGCACTTCTAAGTGTGTGTGCACATGTGGAAACCAGCAGTCTAGCTCTGCTGTCATTCCCAGGCACTCTTCACATTCTTTTATATTTGAGATACTCTGCATATCCAGCAAGAAACAGGGATATGCCTTCCACACCTTCCCCCCTTCCCA
>NW_008338779.1:93217-94046 GCF_000622305.1 Nannospalax galili | reverse complement strand
AGTGCACCATGCACCGAGATGCATCCAGCCCCAGGTACTCAGGAGATGTGCGACACCATAGGACGATCTGCAAATGTCAGGGTTGGTAATGCCCGGCCTCCAGTTCACCTGAATATAATAGATTTTGATATATCTACTCCCTGTTCAGTCTCCCACAGTCACTGCAGGTTCCCAGAAAGGAGAGCCTGAGATCAAGGGACATAAAAGGACAAAACAAAGGAGGTTGCTCTCTGAAATTCCTATGCATCTGAGGAGAGATATGTGCTCCAAAATCAACTCCCAGGATATGCATGGGAAAGAAAAGACAACAAAATTCAGCAGATACTTATTGACTCTCCGTCATACCAGAAAGGTCATTAGGTGTCAGCGATGTCTTGCTGGGTAGAAGCACTGGCCCTGACCTCATGGGAAGCTGTGAACAAACCTGCTTCTGTGACTTGAAACAGATGAGAACAGCCTGGTTCAGTAGATTCAAAACCATTTCTATGAATGTGGTATTTCTATAATATTTAAGGATTAACGATCTTTACCCAAGTGAAAGGGGAGACTTGAGTGGGAGGGCTATGGAGATAATTCAGTTGGTAAAGTGCTCACCTTTTAAGCATGAGGATATGAGCTCAATCCCCAGAACCCGCATTTTTTAGAAAGCCAGCTGTAGTTGTGAACACTTGTCATTCCAACACTGGGAGGTGGAGAGAGGCAGATCCCTGGGACTCACTGGCCAGACAGCCTAGCTTACCAGTTGGGTTCTGGGCCAGTGAGAGGCCTTATCTAAGGAAAAAAATGGACAGGTCCTAAGAGGTAACATCTGAGGTTGTCTCTGGTCTCT
>NW_008338779.1:91002-92185 GCF_000622305.1 Nannospalax galili | reverse complement strand
TCTTACACAAGACCAAGGTTCGAATCCCAGCACCCACATGGCAGCTAACAACTGTTCATAATGCCAGTTCCAGGGGATCTGACTGCCTCTTCTGACCTCTGCGGGCACTGCATGACACAGGTACACTTACCTACATGCAGGCAATACACACATACACATAAAATAAAAATAAAATATTTTTTAATGAAAAAGGGAATACAGAAAGCAAGTAGCACCCTGCTGAGCAGGATCAAAGAGAAGAGGTTGGAATGATTGAAATTGAGAAATTTGGAATCTGAGACCCCACTAAGCCAAAACTTGGGCATCTACTGGAAGGTGTTCCACAGTCATTCGTTTGTCTCTGATCTCAAAGAAATGTTCCAGAAAGGCTGGGCCACAGACCTCCGAGGAGGACACACTAACCCACTGGTGGTACTGTGCAGTGGTGGGGAGGACTGTGGTCCTGGAGAAATTCTATTGCTTCGGGGGAAACTCGGTTCAGCTGCTACTACAGAATACATTGCATGTTTCTGGGCTGGAGAGATGGCTTAGAGGTTAAGAACACTGGTTGTTCTTGCAGAAGACCCGGGTTCAAATCCCAGCACCCACATTGCAGCTAACAACTGTCTGTAACTCCAGTTCCAGGGGATCCAACGGCCTCTTCCATCCTCGTGGGCATTGCACAACACGGTGCACTTACCTACATGCAGGCAATATACGCATACACATAAAATAGAAATAATAAAATATTTTTTAAAAAAGAATACATTACATGTTTCTGGACTGGAGATGGTTTTCTGAAGAGATGCTCACAGGTAGACAGAAGTTTATTTTTAGTTTTATGTGTATGATTGTTTTGCTTGCACATATGTAAGTGCACCATATGCATGTAGTGCCTGCATAATCCAGAAGAGGGTGTCCAGTCCCCTGGAACTGGAGTTACAGATGGTTGTTAGCTGCCATGTGGGTGCTGAGAATTGATTCTGGGTCCTCTGTAAGAGCAACCAGTTCTCTTAACCACTGAGCCATCTCTCCAGCCCTGAGAGATATTTCGTAGGTCCTGATTAATTGAGATTAAATGAGATCATCTGAGTGTTTGACATTGCTGAGGAAGAATGTATAAAGAGAGAGGAAAAGCCGTGAAGACCACATTTCAAACTATGGAGGTGAAACCTACAAAAGGGACTAAGGGTGTGCAGAAACA
>NW_008338779.1:80965-89968 GCF_000622305.1 Nannospalax galili | reverse complement strand
GGCAGCAGACTGTAATTAACCTATGTGTGGGTATCCATATGAAATAGACTTCAAAACAGCATCCCACTGGGTTCCAGGAGAACTTTTTCCAAGAGAAAGGAAATAGAAACATTGAGTCTTCAAGGCTAGTTTCCTGTCTATAGAAACTTCTGCCATATTCTGTTGATGTAAGCAGTCACAGGTCACTGGAGACAGAAAGGGATGGAAAAACAGCTTACACTATCAACAAAACGTGGTGTGTACACCTGATGCAAGAATGAGATGATGGAGACCATCTCAGAAATAAGGCCCCAAAGAATAATGGCTCTGTAACCCAGGCTGGAGAACATCTTCAGGCAAGCAGGAGTTCAGGGGGATGGTAAAGACAAGGCTTCCCAGGTCTCCAGGATGGTGACACAGCAGAGCCCCTACACCCAACCAGTAGGTGTCTAGAAAGACTTACTGGTAAAGAGCCAATCTTTCCAAATTAAAAGCCCTGGTAATGATCATGGCTTTCTAAATGGAAGCTCCTAAGAGGTCTTTAGGAAGATGTGAATGGGAAGGAACAGGATGCCAAATTTTTCCCAAGGGCTTTTAATTTGGTTAATGTGACACTACACAAGATGATGGTATCACTTTTAGACAATTCCAGTAGCAAGTAAGTAATTTCCTTTTACTGCTACAGAGTTAATTTGTGTGTGCGGGAAAAAAAATAATTAAAAAAAAACTAATTGTACAAGCTTACACTGTGTTCTGAGCTCACTGGTAGCTGGTATCAGTATCCCACCTCTGAGATCTCTTATCTGTAAGAGAAACAGCTGTTGCACCTAATGAAAACACTTGAAATTTTCATCTGAAGCAGCAGAATTATAGCAGAAGCTGCTAGTTCTACAGAGTTAAAAGGTCTGTCAGAATCCTCAGTACCTCACACAGTTTTCTGGGCTCCATGTTATTATAGGTCTATTTAAAAATAAAAAATAAACTATTGCAATGCCATCTGATTCAAGAGCACTGACCTTTGTATACATTTTTGTCTTCTTTGAAGTTTCACTAACTGAACCATGTGCTGATTCACAAGAATTTATATTCTGCATAGAGGCATAGGAGATGGTCTGGGTTTGACTTTGTGGAGTAGCTCCTTTCTGGTAATTAACTCAAGAAAGATGTATTCATATGGCTTTATCTATACAGATGTAAAAATGGGCAAGTTAGGGCTGGAGAGATGACAGTGGTTAAGAACACTCGATGCTCTTGCAGAGGAGCCAGGTTTGGATCTCAGCACCCACATGGTGACTCGCAACTGTCTATAACTCCAGTTCTAGGGAATATGTTGCCCTCTTCTGGCCTCCTTAGGCATTGCATGCGCATGGTGTGCTTACATACATGCAGGCAAAAAACACTGATACATATAAAATAAAAAATTAATCAATCAATCAAAATGAACAAGTTGCATTTAATAAAATAAAAAGCCAAGTCCATTTTCTTGTACCAGATACTCCATCCACCATGTGAATGAGGGTATCACACATTGCTTAGTTTTACTCTCTAACAAGAGTGCCTGAGGAAGCACACCCTTTCAAACATTTTCAAAGGTCTCATCAACACTATCCTCATTCACATAGCCAGAAAAGCCCTCATTGGGCTTCCATTCTATGTCAGACGCTGCCCTAGACCTTGGAGACCTATCCAAGAGAAAGCAGTGTGTCGTACTATCTGTAGCCTACTGAAGTAGGTACAGATGGTAGGAGGAAATCATTCTAAGTAAAGGAAACAGCACGTGCAGGATCCTGAGGTAGCCTGTACCCTATAAGGAAGGCACTGGTGGCTAGTGCATAATGAACAAGATTTCTATGAGATGACATGAGAGAGAACAGAATGTTCTATAGAAACAAATTTGCTTGTAGTTACTAAGGCAATAGGCTGAAAGGGGACAAAGGGGAGCAGGAAAACTCTTGGTAGTTATTGCAGTGATCCAAGAGAGTAAAAATGGTGGTTTAGACCTTAAACCCAGGTGGTGGCAACGGTCAGATTCCATCATCTAAAATGTTGCAAAACAAACAAAACCACCCTGTATTATTTTTCCTTGTTTCAGTGACTGAAGCAATTTAAGGGAGGAAGGGCTTATTTCATCTCACAGTTTGAGGGTACAGTCCATCAGGGTGGGGAAGGCTTGACGGCAGGAGCCTGAGGTGACCCTTCATGTTGTATCCATGACCAGGATAGAGAGATGAATGCTGGTGTTCCACTTGTTTTCTCTTTAAATACAGGACTCCAGTCCGTGGAGTGGTGCCACCAACATTCAGGGTGGGTCTTCTCCCTTTGGTTAAACCTCTCAGGAAACTCCCTCATAGACACACCCAGACATGTGTCTCCTAGGTGATTCTAAATCCAGCCAAGTTGAAAATGAAGATTAGCCACCACACACGCTAGACTAGCGCTGGACTTAGACAAACTAAGTCTGTCTCAAACTAGGTGGGAGTCCACTTTCTTCCTTACCTGTAAAATAAGGATATTGGGCTAGAAGATTCTAAGCCCTTCCCCAGTTGTAAACAAATGGGTCTTTTGAAAGCCAGATTATCAGAACAAAAGGGGTAAGATGAGTATTTATTGAGTTCTTTTTTTAAATTTTTTTTCCTTATTTTATGTGTATGAGTACTTTGCCTACATTATGTAAGTACACCATGTATGTGTGATACCTGTGGAGGCCAGAGGAGGACTTCAGATCCCCTGGAACTAGAGTTTAGGATAGGTGTTAGTCACCATGTGGGTGCTGGGAACTAAACCCAGGTCCTCTGCAAGAGCAAACAGAACTCTTAACCACAGACTCATCTCTCCAGTCCTATTTACTGAGTTCTTAACATGTGACATTCTCCTGTTTACATATAAAAATCCGTTAATTCTCACAAAGTAAAAAGTATAGTTTATTAAACAGAGAAATTTAGCAGTTCACCCAAAATCACACAGCCAATGAGTGATGTAGCCAGGACTCGAACTGACTTTAGATCCTAAACTTTTGGGTTTTTGTTTTTTTGAGACAGGGTTTCCCTGTAGCCACAGCTGGCCTGAAACTCTGTGTAGACCAGGCTGGCCTCAATCTAACAGAAATCCTCCTGTCTCCTCTGCCTCATGAGGGATAGAATTAAGGCTTGTGCCATCACACCCGGCTGATCGTAATCTTGATGGAAGCCTGAATTATGAGATACCTGAAAAAGCCTGAGAAATGAAGACTGTTTGAACATTCAAGTGTGAGCTCAAGTGGGAAGTCAAGGTGGTCTCCAACCAAAGAAGAATTCCGCTAGAAATATCTGTCTTCAGTTCTCAAGATAAATTCTTTCAATCTGAGCTAAAGAAGCCACTGGGGAATTGTTTAGTCTCTCCTTTTAATTCCCTTGTGAGCTAGGGAGATGGTTCAGTGAGTAAAGTGCTTGCCATGTAAACATGAAAACCTGAGTTTGAATCCCCAGAAGCCATGCAGAGTTGGTACTACAGTGTATGTCTGTAATCCCAGCGCTCCTAAGAGATGGGAGACAGAGACAGAATATCTGGGAGCATGGCATATGCAGTGGCAAAGAGATCCTGCCTCAAAGTGGAAGGCAAGGACCAACACTTGAGGCTGTCCTCTGACCTCCAGACACATACTGTGTTGAGCATACACCTGTACTCACACACACAAACATGAGCACACATATGTAGATACATGTCATACACACATACTAAATAAGTTCATTAATTAAGTCATTTGCATAGGATCTTCCTCCTTTGTTCTGTAGTTTCCCAACACGAGAACTTGATCAAATCACCACCTTCTAAGAAAAACAGTGTGCCCACACACAGTCCACTTTCAAGTCCTGTGAATTCTGGTGTCCACTGAAGTGGACTTTTTTGGAGATTTTATGGTTATTCTTCAATGATGTGTATATGGGGGTGGGCATGAGTGTGGTGTCTGTGGAGGCCAGAAGAGGGCATCAGTTTCCATGAAACTTGAATTACAAGTGATTGTGAGCAGTCTGACATGGGTGCTAGGAAGTGAACTCAGGTTTGAACAGTATACAGTATGTGGTCATAACTGCTGAGCCATTTCTTCAGCTCTTCCACTGTTTTATGAAGTGGCCTAACTGGGGATGTAGAAAGAGGGTACAGGGAAACACCAGCTATTATGGTGGAGCACCTTCTCACTCTTCACTCTGTCAAAGAGTTAACACTGTGTCTGTGACTCACAAGAAAAAGTTATTCTCCAAGTACTTATAAAGCTTAAATGTCCCGCTGAGCAGGTCATAACTGAACGTGCTATAGCACACTGTTGTTGTCTTCTGTCTCTGATCCCTCATATGATGCTAAATGAGGAAAATAAACTTTGTTATTTCAGAAGTAATGAGAAGTTTTCTCCCATGTAACCACAGACCTGTGAGTTCTGGTGAAAAAGATTGCTTTTAAAATTCATCCAGCATTATAACACATGGTGAATTTCCAGGAATCTGGCAAATGAAGTATGTGCACATATCTGTAAAATGTCCATATGAGTGGGGCTGGAGAGATGGCTCAGTGGTTAAGAACAGTGGCTGTACTTGCAGGAGACCCAGGTTCAATTCCCAGCTCCCACATGGTGGCTAACAATCATCCATAACTCCAGTTCCAGGGGAATCCAACGCTCTCTTCTGGCCTCCGTGGGCATTGCACAACACGGGTGCACATACATACATGCAGGCAATACATACACATGAAATAAAAATAATTTTTAAAAAAAATTAAAAATCCATATGAATGTATTAAAATGATTTACCTTTTTGATTCCTTTTCCTCTCAGAGCCTTCACTTACACATTACACCAGTGTCATCATACAGATGTGGCATTCATTGATGTACTGACTGGGTCTTCAAAGATGAACACGTAATAGATTATGTGTGACTGAGCAACTCTGTTCTGTTGAGACTCAGCATAGCAGAGCATTTTATTTACTTTCCACATCAGCATTTAACCCTGAATCCTTGCGGAAGCTCCTCTGAGATTGCCCACGAAGTCCCATCACTCATCGGCCAGTCAGGTGGGCTGACTCGTGCATGGTTGGGTTAGGACTTGGGATTCAGCCACTGTGCCACTCATTTTCGAAGCAGTTTTTCCGGCAATCAGACTTTTCCTGTATGTCTTGTTCTTTAAGGAGTCTCTGCAGATTTATTGCAATTTGATTGTGAATCTTGCAACTTCTTCGGTTTATTGCTGTCCTCATTAGCATATTATGTCTTGTTCTTTAAGGAGTCTCTGCAGATTTATTGCAATTTGATTGTGAATCTTGCAACTTCTTCGGGTTATTGCTGTCCTCATTAGCATATCCCCAAATTCCTTTACAGTGTGAGCTCTGAGGACTGCTAAGCAGTTCTGTCCATGGCCCCATGCAGATTGTGTGGGAAAACATAAGTGCTCTCGGTACCAACATGCTGATGAATGGAGGGACTTCCCTAGGGAGCAGACCAAAGAGGCAGGGCTTGTGAGATAAATGATTACATGGGATAAACCATGTGTATCAGTGGGGTTCCTGGCCAGCCTCTCAAGGGGTGGAGCTTCCCAGAATCCCTATAGATGCTCCTGGTTGTGGTCAGATGCTAAGCTCTAGAGCAGTGAGACCAACAGGGAAGGACCATCCTTATGCATTATGGCAAAGCCAAGGCAGCCTACAGAGTGGGGAAAGCCAAGAGCCTTGGTCCTTGCCAGTTTTTCATAATGATCTTCAAATCTAGATGGTCAAATGCAGCTTTCACTTAAGCCAAAACCATCCCCCCTTGACTAGAAGGGCAAAGGATGGAGTTAATCTGTTGAATTAGTGGATTTTGCATCAACTATGACAACATAGGAGGGTAATCAACTTCAGTTTGGCTTACAGTTTCAGCCATTTTAGCCCATGATCGCTTGATTCTATTGCCTTGAGCCTATAGCAATGCAGCTGATCATGGTAACAGTGTAACAGAGCAGATCTGTTCAGCTGGCAGTAGCTAGGAAGTAGAAAGACAGGATGGGGTGGGACACATTCCCAATGACCTAACTTCCTCCCACTGTACCCCACCCACTAATGACTTTACCCTGGGTAGCACCACAGGCTAGACCAAGCTTTCAACATGTGGGCCTAGGAGAGACTGTCAAGATCCAAACCTTAGCTTTTGCTAAAACTGTGGTAGCATTTGTCACTCACTTCCCACCGTTTGGAGTTAGATCTGGGAGGTTCTCTTTTAGGTCTTTTCAACAAAAGGCTGAAGACACTGTGTTCTAAACTTATGATGATTTGTGGGACATTTCTGTGGCAGAAGTCAAATCCTGATGTGACTCTCATGTAGGGAGCACATAACCAGGGGCTTGCCATTCTAAACAGGATTCTATCCAAGTGTAGACAAAGCTAGCCTGCCATCATGCCAGTAGACTTAGTAAAACATTGTTATCCAACTAACTATCCCATCCTATCCGAAGCATACTTTAACTATGATAATCAGAACATGCTATAGAGAACTTTATTTCAGGGAAATAAGTTAATACTGATGATGAAAAATATGATCAGTGATTATTATTGATCTCAGCACATGCTGTCGCTTCAGCATGTCATCGCTTCTGATCGCAACAAGCCCGTGACACAGACATTATTCTCTCTCTTTGCAAAATGAGGAAAAGAGGTTTGAAAAATTAACCAGGAAATAAGCCTGCGTTTACAGTGCCATGGTTGAATTACCAATCAGATTCCAGCCAAAGGTCCTTCTCCCAACGCTAGCTGGAGCATTTATGTTAAGACAAACACAAGTGCCAAAGGTCAGTGACACAAAGATTGTCACCCGGTCTGAGCTCAGACTGTAAGGTGACCAATGAGGCTAGCTTTGGGTCTTCTTGTTGGAGGAGTGGATGGAAACATCAGAGGCTTTTGTGGGCATCCTCCATCTGGACCACAGTGTACTACACATATGGACATTTACCCACAGTACTGTGCAGCAGCTGCCTAGCCAAATCTGAACCCCAACTCCCACAACTCTTCCCTGGATCACACTGCTCTTCCTGTCTCCCCTCACCACTCCGTCCCTTTGTGGACACACTTAAGTTTGCTTGTACGACTCATACTTTTCCCTGTGCAAGTCGGAAGTCTAGGCATTCCTGTCATGAGCTCACTGTTGCTCTGGGAGCCCCTCTCTGGTGAGTCACCTGAATTAACATTCTAAGATGCCTCAGGCTTTCAAGAGGAACAAAATGTTAGAAGCACGGATTGCATAACGACTCTAAACTTCACCATCACAGCACGCAGACCTTGTGGCCCTGGACCAAGACATTATCTCCTCCACTTTCTCAACTCTCTCTCTCAGCCTGACCCACTTACAAGCTAATATAGGGAGATAACGAAACAAACTGAAAAGGTTCATTTCATTCGAACCCCATTAGTGTTTGTATCTTTACAAAAGTTTTGCAGACTTCAGCGTACTACTGACTGGGAAGGGCAGGAGGCGTGGGAGAGAAATGTGGGTGCCAATCATATTTTGAACTGAAGGGTTAGAGTGCCATCTTTTAAATAACTGAGTCATCTTTGCTGGACTATCCAGCATTGTACCGCATAGATTTTACATAGTGCGGTTTGCAATCCCTTAAAACTCTTGAAAATAACAGGACATCAGCTCATGTCACTAATGAAACATAGGATGTGTTTCATTCTGTCTAGAAGTTGGGATTGGTAAGAGTTGAGAGCATTTGACTTCTAGACCATTCAGTCATCTACTTGTTAACACTTGTTAACTCTTTCATGGGATTGGTAAGAGTTGAGAGCATTTGACTTCTAGACCATTCAGTCATCTACTTGTTAACACTTGTTAACCCTTTCAATAAATGTAGCATTTTACCCAACTCTAAAGGAAAGTATTAGTCATTTATCATCCTGACTATGACTTTCTTAAAACAGTGCATGTAGAAATAGGGACAAAATCATAAACTAAAACCCATACAAATTCTACTTGCACAAATACCTCCATATTTCACAGTAGCATCAAAACTGTATAAAACATCTATACCCTGCTAAAATGGCTTTCCTCTGGGGAACAGGCTCTGGAGGGTTATAAAAATAACTAATAACCATGAACAAGGGAGGGAGGGAGCCATCCTAACCTAAAGTGAGGGCCGTGTCTTCTGGAGTTGAAGGAAATCCAGTTTGCTTTTAGCTGACCAGGACCTCTGATGGAGAGAAAGCCCTTTCCGATGTATAATCAGCAATTTGTTTTATCACGATGATGAAGATGTTTGGAAGCAACTGGTCAGACTGATTCAAAAGTGAAAGTATATCTTGTTGAAGTGCAGGGGTGAAAAATCATGAATGAAAGGAAGAGAAGAAGGGAGGAAGAAAATCTCATAGCAGAGTATTTCTATTTCTGAAAATAAATTCCCTAGTCAAACCATTACATCCAACTAAAGCCGTGGACCCTATGTGTAAACCAAACATAAGTCTGGATGGGTGGAATAAAAAAGGAAGATAGAGGATTGGAGCTCATGGAATGGCATGGTGACACAGGCCTTGGATTCATATTCTCGCTCTCTCTCTCTCTCTCTCTCTCTCTCTCTCTCTCTCTCTCTCTCTCTCTCTCTCTCTCTCTCTCTCTCTCTCTCTCTCTCTCTCTCTCTCTCTCTCTCTCTCTCTCTCTCTCTCTCTCTCTCTCTCTCTCTCTCTCTCTCTCTCTCTCTCTCTCTCTCTCTCTCTCTCTCTCTCTCTCTCTCTCTCTCTCTCTCTCTCTCTCTCTCTCTCTCTCTCTCTCTCTCTCTCTCTCTCTCTCTCTCTCTCTCTCTCTCTCTCTCTCTCTCTCTCTCTCTCTCTCTCCCCCTCTCTCTCTCTCTCTCTCTCCCCCCTCTGTGTGTGCAATGCCTTCAGAGACCAGAACTCTAGTTCTGACAATCCCAGAGAGGGCACTGAATCACCAGAAGGAAAAATATCTTAAAATACAAATAAAAAGAGTCGGGCGTGGTGGCGCATGCCTGTAGTCCCAGCACTTGGGAGGCAGAGGCAGGCGGGTCTCTGTGAG
>NW_008338779.1:75086-80741 GCF_000622305.1 Nannospalax galili | reverse complement strand
TGATGTGGTATTCGAGGGAGTCTATTGGAGAGTTAAGATTTTATCATGCAACAATAGCTACTTGATGTAAAATACCTGAGAAAAACAATTTAAATGAGAAAAGGTTTATTTTGGTTCCACTTTCAGAGATTCCAGTCAACTAGGGCCATCACTTTCTGGACTCTGGCAAGGCAGAAACTTGATGGCAGAAAGGCCAGACAGAAGAAAGGTGCTCACCTCATAGCAGTCAGGAAACAGAGAGAAAGCCAGGAGGGAGTCAAGGATAGGACAGAACCCTCAAAGGCATCCTCTAGCAACCTACTTCCTATACCCCAGCCCCACACTTAGATAGTAAAGGAATTTATCAGTAGACTGACCTGCTCATTCCCATGACCCTATCATTCTCAATAGCACCACCTACTGGAAACTAAGCCTAAAACAAATGATCTGGGAAGGGGGCATTTCATATCCAAACCATGGCACATTCTGCACTTGGAATCATTGAGGTCCACTTGGGGAGCAGTCATGAGATGGTCCTGCCCCTCCAAGCTAGCGTGGCACCTCTGGAAACCTGGTGAGGAGCTTGGACCCAACCCCTGGACATGATGAATGCTGAATGGGGAACCTGAATTTTTGTCCTACCCAGAAGTAATAAGGCAGTAGCACTCCCTTCCTCTGCCATATCAGAATCAGAAAACAGAGCTAGACCCAGAAGTGTATATAAAAGCAGCAGTCACAGAACAAAATACTCCTCATGGGCCATGGAACAGAATGGCAGAGCCGAGGAAAGAATCAGTAAAAGGAAGACGTGACCATGGAAAGTACCCAACCCGAACAATAAGGAGGAAATAGACTAAGAGAAAAGTGGTAAGAGCCTCTGGGACCTGCAGGAATCTAATAGATAGTCCACTGTGTGTGTCATCTCCTTGAAAGTGAGCAACACTGGAAAAGCACTCAAAGAAATGAAGACAGCTTCCGCAATTTGCCAAAAGACATAAAACTACAAATCCAAGAAGTTGAAGGCTGGGGATATAGCTTAGTTATCAATTTTTTGGTGGCTGGAGAGATGGCTTAGCAGTTTAAAATCACTGATTGCTCTTGCAGAGGACCTGGGTTTGGTTCCCAGCACTACATGGTGGCTGACAACCATCTGTAACTCCAGTTCCAGGGGATCTGATGCCCTCTTCCAAATTTCTTAGGCATTGTTCACTTACATACACATAAAATAAAAATAATAATCATCGAGTACTTGACTAGCATGCACAAGGTCCTGGGCTCAATCCCCAACATTAAACAAAAAGGAGGAGGATGAGGAGGATGGAGAAAGAGGACCAGGAGGATGAGGGGGAGGAGGATGAGGAGGAAGAGAGCACATGGCATTCTGCAAGTACAGGGCCCACCATTCCCTTGCTTCATGCCTTCACATTTGTGTCAGAACCAGAAATAAGGAGTCTGCAGCTGAACTTTCTCCCTGCCCAGCTATTGGTGTGCCAATTAAAGTTTTGCCTGAGGCTGAGAGCCACATAGATATGTATGAGATAAACACTGTGTGATGCATCAGAGGAGCTCAATGAACTGTGAACATAAAATGCCAGGTGTCTAATATCACATTCAAATACAAGAGGCACAGCTGGAGTAAATGGACATTTAAGATCCCATTTCTGCTTTTGCCTGACTTGCCAAAGCATGCACCCATGTTAAAGAGCATGAAAAGATAAAAATCAAAACTCAGGGGCTGGTGGAGGAAAAGCTGCCACCATGAAGGCTCAACTGTCCATGAGAGGAAGAGGACATCAACGGGATGTGGGAACACTTTCCAGAAGCAGAGAGAATTTCCCAGCCAAAGAGAACTTTAGTCCTTTTTCTCTTACAGTTCATCTGAGTTTTCAGCGGTGGTATGTCCTGAGTTTTCTTTTGACATTTTTCTTTGGATAAGAGAAATCATTAAGCTAAATCAATCTGCTTGTTTTGTTGTATTTTAAAACAGAAAAGAAAAATAAATCCAAATAAATTCACACAGTAAGACATTATACATCGTCAAACTTCTGAAAACTAAAACCAAGAAGTCTTTTGAGAAAGATGATGCATTACGTATGGGAAAAACAACTCAGTTCATGGTGGCTTTCCCATCAGAAAATACAGTGGCCAGAAGTTAGTGGTAGAATACTTTTCAACTGCTGAAAGAAAAGTATTTTCTGCCCATAGAGCTACACCCAATGGAAATGTCTCTCAAGAATGAAAAGGAAATTAAGATGTTCTCAAAATAAGAACTCAGAATTTGTCAATAGCAGACCTACCCTAAAAGAATGACTGAAAGAACTTCTACAAATGGGAAGAAGGAACAATAAAAGACCTAGAAATTGCCAAAAAAAAAGGCTGGAAGAACAGAGTCAGCAAAACTATGAGCAAAAACAATACACTCTCCTTCTGCGCCTCATGTTATTTAATGGTGGGAGCAAAAAACAACTGTGTGGTGTGGTCCTGTTGTCTTAAAGGAGGTACTCAAGCCTATTGTGAATTGGGGAGGATGAAGAGATCTTAAAGTAATCAATCATATACTTCAAAGTATAAAATGATAAATTGTGTGTGTGTGTGCACGTGCTCCCACATGTTCAGAGCAACTATGAAAAAACTACACCAAGAACACTCGAGATATATATTAGTTACTTTTCTGTTGCTGTCATAGAAACACTGACCAAAGCAACTTATGAAAGGAAGAATTTGAGCTTATAGTTCCAGGGAAATTACAGTCCGTCTTGGCAGGGCAAGCATGGTGGCAGAGGTGGCTGGAGGAAGAGCGGAAGCTAACCTCTATACTTCCAACAGGCACAGGAAGGAAGGAAGATCTGGCAAGGCTTAAGAACTCTCTAAGCCCACTCCCAGTAAAGTACGTGCTTCAGGATAGCCACACCTTCTAAGACCTCCCAAAACAGTGCCACGGATTGGGGACAAAATGTCCAAATACTTGGAATCTATGGGGGACATTTTCATTCAAGCCACCACAAAATACATCAGAATGGAATTCCAAAAGGTATTTCCATGCTCACAGGAAAATAGGGAGAGAGCAGAAACAAAACCAAAGGAAACAAAAAGTAAAATGACGTGTGGAGGTTCATTTCAGTTGTCAACTTGACTGATCTAAAGTCAGCTAAGAGACAAGCTTCTAGTAGACTAGTGAGGGACTGGCTTGTGGGGGTGATTTAAAGAGCAAAGACCCATTCTAAATGTGGGCAATACCTTCCACTCACAGGAGCCCAGAAGTAAAGCTTTTTTTCTTGCCTCATTGTTTTCATGTGTTTCCAGCAAGTTCATGTCCTAATAACCAGACCACAAAATACACACAGCAAAACTGATAGGAATACAAGGAAAATAGACATGGCCACAAATACAGCTCTCAAGAGCTGATTAGAACTAAACAAATACAAAATCAGCTAAGATGTAGCATGATTCAACACCACCATCAAACAATGGGCTCTAACCAATACTTATAGAACAGACCACCCACCAACAGAAGAACAGACATTCTTTTCAACTGACCACAAAACATGTGCCAAAATAGACAATGTATGGGATCATAAACAATCACAGACACTTAAAAACTGGGTTCATGAAGAATGTGTTCTCCATCTGCAGTAGAATTGAGCTAGAAGCCAATCACAGAAAGAAAACAGGAAACTTCCCAAGTGCTTCAATAACCCATGCACCAAAAATGAAGTCCCAAAGGAAACAGAAACAATATGTTTGACTGAATGAGAATGAAAATACAACAGATCAAAATTTATGAGACACCGCTAAAACAGCACCGAGAGAGAAATTTGTTGTGCCAAATGTATACATTGTAAGAGGAAAACTTGCAAATCAATGGAAGCCCATCTAAAAAACCTAGAAAATGAAGACAAAATAAACACGAGGCGAGCAGAACAAAGAAAATAATAAAGATAAGACTAGAAATCAATGAAATTGAAAACAGAAAACTAGAAAATCAATGCAACCAAGAGCTGGGTTTTGAACAGAACAATAAAACTTAAATCATCTCATCTGATAGGTTGTCAAATGCTTCTGTCACATGAATTGCATTCTGGCCAGGGCTCTCATTAAACCTGGAGAGGAGGAATTGGCAGTACATTCGGGTCATCCCTCCGAGCAGCCTCTGCTAGCCCAGATTTTTTTCAAAGCAGGTTGTAAATCTCTACTTGTTCAATGCATTTCATCTAGTTCTAAGAAATTACAACGTCTGGAAATAGCTAATGTCTGTCAAGAAACTAAAGCTCTTCCATGAGCAAAAGAGAGAGAAAGAAAAAAGAAAATGTTAGCACATCAGCAAGTAAGATGGATTAAACAATTTAGTAGCCCATTATCCTTTTTAAAATTTATTTTTATTTTGTGTGTATGAGTGTTTTCCCTGCATGTGAGTGCACCTGTAGATATAGTGCCTGCAGAGGCCAGAAGAGGGTATCAGATCCCCTGGAACTGGAATTATGGACCAGTATTAGCTTCCATGTTGGTACTGGGAACCAAACTTGGGTCCTCTGCAAGAGCGTCTGGCACTTTTAACCACTGAGCCACGTCTTCAGTCCCATCTATTAGCCTTTCTAAAGAACACATGTTGAAGGATTGTTGGTATTTAGGACAGAAAGAGTAGAGCATAAGTCCAAGTCCTCCCTGGCTGGATTCTAGCTGCATCATCTTGAAGAAGCTCTGTAACCATCTAAAACATGAGTTTCTCATCTTCAAAGGGAAAAATATTACAATATGTACCTCAGTGAGTGGTGATTAAATGGACTCAATATTGGCACCAGTAAATGTTTATTCCATTAGAAAAAAAATGTTAATTATTTCATAAGACTAATAAAGAAAAAAGACGCAAAGCACAAGTGCAAGTGAAAATGAAGTGCAGCCAATGTTAAAAGAATAAAAGGACCTTTACCCTAAGGCTTATGGGACACAGCGGAATGAGGGGTAGAGAGAAAACCAACTCATCCCTCAGCTCTCACCAGTAAAGCTTCCTCATACAACAGAGTGCGATGCAGAGAAGGCCACAACTGGCCACGTTTTAAAGAAGAGACTGTAGAGTATAGGATGGGACTCCTATATGGAATCTCATCAACCCATGGCTCAGGGACCATTGCAGAAGAGGAAGTAGAAAGATCATAAGAGCCAGGGCTGGTTCATGAACACAGGGAAGCAGAGGCTTCCAGGCCACAGGAAGCTTGCATATGTGAATTTGTAGCAATGCTAGCATTGAGCACAGGACCCATGTCAACAAGGGCTGGCCCAAAGGGGAGGCGAGAAATAGTTGGCAGGTCAGCACTAGACTTGAGAACTCTTAGAGACTGATTGCTGCTGGGTGAGGGAGAGACTTACATACAATCACCAGATGGGCTGACTAGACTCCAGTGGACGAATTTACACTAAAGGACATTTGGGTACAAACACCTAAATGAGTAGGACTTAAAAACATGTATGGTAGAGTGCATGAGGTCTGGTGATGGGATTGGGGAGGCATGGATGGGGGAGGGGATCTAAAGTTGTATGAAATCACAAAAGCTCAATTAAAAAATATAATTATAAAAAAGAATAAAAGGAACTACATCCAACGAACAGACGTGCAGATGAAATGTACAAGCTTAAAAAAAAATAAAACCCTGCAAGCTATCAAAACTTGCCCAATAGAAT
>NW_008338779.1:69823-73774 GCF_000622305.1 Nannospalax galili | reverse complement strand
GCTGATATTTTCATGTGAATCTAACAAAACATGTACAGGATTTATTCACCAAAAGCTGCAAAGCAGTATAAAACTGTCATAATGAAATCCCTCATTTTATAGAATTAGTATATGCCAATAAAAATCTACAAAATAACAATGAAAGAAACCAAAGACAGAATAGACATAGTGTATCACAGATTGGAAGAATGAACAGAATATACGCATTGACCTTTTCAAACTGCATCCAACATATATATTAATTTCTATTAAAATCTCAGCAGGTTTTTATTGATACAAAGAAGAATTTTCTAAATCTTTATATAAAGACAAAGAACAGATTTGCTAGAGAACTTCCACAGAGAATAAAAAGGAATCATTCTTTCCAATTTACAGACGTGTTCAGCCGTTTCTCTATAGGTGCTCAAAAGCAAATCAGTGAACAAAAGATAATATTTTCAACAAAGTGTGAACATTTGAACATCCACAGATGAGAGAGAAAGAAAGAGACAGAGAAAACCTCAGTACCACAAGCATCAAATTAAAAATGAATTAACTTAAAAATGGAGCATAGACTTAATTATAAAATGTGAACGTGTAGAATTCTTAGGGAAAACAAGTGGGAAAATTGTTGGGTTCTTGCTCTGAGCAAAGATCTCCCAGACACTAAAACCAGAGTCACTAAAAATCTAATTGACAAATTAGACTTCATCAAAATTTAAATTTTTTTTCTCTGTGAAAGACTTTCAAATGGATGAAAAGGCAAGCTCAGAATGAGAAGACACATTTCCAATCGATGTATATAGATATAGATCATATAGGTGTATACAAAGGTAACCTCAGAATGAGAAAACACATTTCCAGTTGATGTATAGAGATATAGATTATATAGGTGTATACAAAGTTAAGCTCAGAATGAGAAAACATATTTCCAATCAATGTATATACAGATTATACAGTTGTACACAAAGACTGGGCATGTGGCACACACCTGTACCCATAGCACTTAGGAGACAGGAGAACAGTGAGTTCAAGGCCAGACTGGGCTATAGTGAGACACCTCCTCAAAAATAAACTACTGAAGTACATAAAGAATAACAAAATTCAATTGTTTTGAAAAGTGAACATCTCTCTAACCTGAACACCAAGTTAGCACGGGAAAGATGATCAGCATTGCCAGCCATTAAAGAAGTGAACATTAAAACCACAAGACGTCACCACATACTTACCAAAGTAATGAAAATTTAAAAAATAGTGGCAACACCTAATCCTGGTGACAGCACAGGAGACTTGGATCATAGATGTCTTCCTAATGGCAGGGAAAATGCTACAGCCAGTGGATAAAAAAATACAGTTGCCTAATTTTTTAAAATACTAAAAGGAACGAGGATGGCGAAGGGTAATGAGGGAGTGATATGATCAAGAGCATTTTATACATGTATGAAAACATTATGATGACATCAATTATTTGTATAATTGATATACACAAATATAACAAAATAAAGGAAACATTCAGGTACCACATGGCCTAGCAGTTATTCTCCTGGGCATCTATCCCAGAGAAATGAAGATTTGTAATCACTCAAAAACAGGTACCCAAATGTTCACACCAACCTAATTCATATCAGCCCAACCTCCAAATCACCTAGATCACCTTCAGAGTGTGAATAATTAGCCCAATTGAACAATCACACTCTGTAATACCACTCCTCAGTAAGAAGCAAGTTGTCAGTGTGGCAATAGGAATAAACCTCTACAAAGGAATGGAACCAGCTGTGCTTCCCTAGGCCTGAAACACCCACCATGGCAGGCCTCTCTCCTACCCACAGGCCTCTCAACAGGGTAAGTCCATTGTGTACTCCCCACCTTGAGTCCCCCAGCCTCGAGTCCCCCAGCCTCATTCACCCTCTCATCTCCCCAGTGGTTCTCTGCTAGTTTGAGTCCTTTCCCATTCCATGTCTTGGGGCCCCAGACACTTGAGAAACCAATACTGCTTCCTGATCCTTTTCATCCAGACCAACGGAGTGCCTTCCCTGGGCCCCAGGAGGACTACTTCTGGGCCTGTCCCACCCTCACCTCTCTCTGCTTCCCTGGGCCTGTACCACCCACCAGCCTCTTTCTGGGACACCAGGGCTGACCTTTCCTCTTCCTGATCCTTTGCATCCAGACCAACCCAGCTCCTCAGTGCAGTCCCCAGGAGGCCCTGGGGCCTCTTCCCGCCCCATCTGCCTCTGCATCTCCAGGTGGCATGGCCACCAGCTGTCCTAGACCAGCATCTTTCCTGGGCCAGGCTCCCAGGCCAGTCCAACCCCCAAATCCCTGAGGCCAAAATCGTTCCTGGAGGGATCCAGACCTTAGGAGAAAGCCTGAAAACATCTGACCCTAATCTAAAATGGGCCTCTGTGGAACTCCTGAAGACAAAAGCAATCCGGCCACTCCAATATAAAATCAAAAGAGAGAACCAGAAGTTTAGACAGACCAGCTTTTCATGCCCCAAAAGTAAACCACAAAGACACACAATGTTCACAAAAAGAAGCAGACCTAAACTTGAAGGCCTGAGTCTCACACAAGAATCAGGAATTACAAAAGAAATTCACATGTCAAAGTCTCAGAGAAAAAATAATAACACGAAAAACCAAAATAACACATCCCCACCAAATATCAAGAGTCCTCTAGAGGAATACAATGAGAATCCCCTAGAGATAATGCAGAACATGGAACTCAAAAGAACAATTATAAACATGATAAAAGAATTCAGTGAATTTGAAGAACACAAAAAAAGAAATCAAAGAACTAAAGGAAGATAGGGATAAATAATTCAGAAAAGAAATATTGAAGACTAATCAGGCTGAAATGAAGAAGTGAAACACTCAGTAACTCAATTAGAAATGACAGTAGAAAGCCTCACCAATAGGATGAATGAAATGGAAAACAGAATATCAAGACTGGAAGATAAAGTGGACATATCAGACCACTCAGGCAAAGATTATGAAAAATTTAAGAAAATACAAGAATGGAATATGCAGGAATTGTGTGACACCATAAAAAGACCAAACTTACGAATCATAGGCATACAGGAAGGAGAAGAATCACAAGATAATGGCATGGACAACATCTTCAACAGAATCGTGGAAGAAAATTTCCCCAAATTAAAGAAAGACGTGCCCATAGAAATACAAGAAGCATATAGAACACCAAACAGACAGGACCAGAAAAGAAACTCTCCATGGCACATCATAGTAAAAACACAACATGTACAAAACAAAGAGACAATTCTGAAAGCTACAAAAGAGAAACAAGTCACATATAAAGGAAAACCCATTAGGATTACAGATGACTTTTCAGTGAAAACTATGAAAGCCAGAAGAGCCTGGACCAAAGTATTCCCAGTTTTAAATGACCACAGATGCCAACCCAGATTACTATACCCAGCCAAAATGTCTGTTACGGTCAAAGGGGAAAGAAAATTCTTCCATGACATATATACACTGAAGGAATTAATGACCAAAAAACCAGCCCTTCAGAGAGTTCTGGAAGCAATACAAAGAGCTGAAGAAAGGAATGGCTATACCCAAGGGATTGTGGAAAGAAATCCAATGAAGGTATAACTGTGGAAAAGTACAGCTATATCAAGAATGTAAACAGAAATAAAAATGACAGGATTCAATACTCATCTTTCACTAATAACTTTAAATATTAAAAGACTGAACTCCTCAGTCAAAAGACACAGACTATGTGACAGGATTAAGAAATAAAACCCATCTTTTTGTTGTCTCTTCCAGGCAGCTGGGAACTTGTTCATATAAACTTAGAGCAATGGTGACAGAATGCACAAACTCATACATGATATTACAATCATGAACATATATTCACCAAACTCTGGTGCACCCAACTTCATAAAAACAATACTACAGGACTTTAAGACCCAGATTAACCCCAACTCATTAACAGTATGGGGACTTCAACACCCCG
>NW_008338779.1:67097-68016 GCF_000622305.1 Nannospalax galili | reverse complement strand
AGTCTTTAGCTTTCTATATACCAATAACAAGCAATCAGAGAAAGAGCACATGGAAACACTCCCCTTCACAATAGCTGCAAAAAATAAATAAATAAATAAACTATCTCAGAATAAACCTGACCAAAGACATTAAGAGCTCTACAATGAAAATTTTAAATCTTTAAAGAAAGAATTTGAGGGAGACATCAGAAGATGGAAAGTCCTCCCATGCTCATGGATTGGAAGAATTAATATTGTGAAAATGACCATCCTACCAAAATGCATATATAGATTCAATGCACTGCCAATCAAAATCCCCATGACGTTTTTCACAGAATTGGAAAAATCTATCCTAAGATTCACATGGAAGCACAAAAGACCTCGGATAGCCAAAACAACCCTGAGCACTAAAAGCAATGCCAGGAGGATTACTATACCAGATTTCAAGCAGTATTACAGAACTATAGTCATAAAAACAACATGGTACTGGCACAAAAATAGACCCATAGACCAATGGAACAAAATTGAAGACCCAAATATGAGCAAATGCAATTTCAGCCACCGGATATTTGACAAAGGGGCCAAAAATATTCACTGGAGGAAAGACAGCATGGTCAGCAAATGGTGCTGGGAAAACTGGATCTCCACCTGTAGAAGAATGAAACTAAAGGCCTATCTTTCACCCTGTACAAAAGTCAATTCTAAATGTATCAAAGACCTGAATGTAAAGCTTGAAAATCTGAAACTATTAAAAGAAAACATCGGGAAAACCCCACAAGATATAGGCATAGGAAAGGATTTTCTAAACCAGACATCAATTGCTCAGGAAACAAGGGCAAGAGTTAACAAAGGAGGAAACCAAGGAAGCAAACAGAATAACCACACAATGGGATGAAGTTTTGACACATGCTAAAAATAAAAAAAGGATGAATCTTGAAAA
>NW_008338779.1:56743-66647 GCF_000622305.1 Nannospalax galili | reverse complement strand
AATATTCCTCAACTGATGAGTGGATAATGAAAAGGTGGTTCATTTATACGATGGAGTTTTACTCAGCAGTAAAGAAAGATGAAATCATGGAATTTGCAGGTAAATGGATGGAGCTAGAAACTGTTATACTAAGTGAAGTAACACAGACTCAGAAAAAAACACCGACATATGTTTTCCCTCATATGTGGATCCTAGAACCAAACCCTGATAAGCGAGTATGTATCCAGACATAACTACAGGAACCAGGATAATGGAAAGGAAACAGGGAGGTAAAGGAAAAGAAAGAACATGAAAGAGAAGAACAGTAGGAAACAGGCCTTAATAAGTGAGATATGGATAAAAATTGGGTTAGTTTAAGGGAGGTGGGAGGTGAGGGTATACAAGGAACCTAGAGGATAAAGGGAAAGAAGGAGCTCAAGAGAGGTAGCATCTTAGGAGAGGGGTATTAGCAAGGGAGAAAGGGGAGAAATGGGGGCACCTTAAGTGGGAAACCCTGGATGGAAGGGTGAGGCAATGTGAGAAATAAACAAAGCCTAGCTAGTTTTGAAAACCAGAGGGAACCATATTACTCCTACAACCTACTGACAAATTATACACAGCAGATCAAGAAATATATGTCTAGGTAAGGTTTATCTGAGAACAACTGGTCTTTCCCCAAGATTTACCTATGTGACACACAGTAATTAAAAATACCAGACTGCTGGACCTAACCTTCTTGGGTGTTTAACAGACATACTTTGATGACTATAATAATTTGGTCAGAGGGACATAAAGGACAGTTTTTGCTCCTTGCCCTCCTAGGTTGACTAGTTCCAGGGGACTATGAGCATCTCTCAAAATGTCCTATAATGGTGGTGGGTCACCTGTCCTCTTGATCAAGGAAGCCGAGGAGACCCCACCAGTTGGACTTGAACCAGAGTCCAGTCTATAAAGAGAAGGGTCAATACAGAGGAATCATTTCCTCCATGCTTCCAAATGAAGCCAACCATGGCCAAGCAGGACCCTTGACTTATCTTCATATAGGAGGAACTGGTAAAAGAAAGGAGCCAGGGGCTCCTCCTAAGCCCATGTGACCATTGAGGAACAGAACTTCAAACAACCTTAAAAGTAAAAATAAATTGGTTTATCTGGGCCAACTGTATGGCCTTAAACACCCAAAGGGAAAGTATAACCAAAGATTAAAGGGGACAATATAATTTCATAAGAGTCCATATGTATAGCTAAAGGCTACATAACAAGCAACAACGCCAGACAGGCGATACCTTCTTTTGAGTTGTTGGCCAGGGTGGCCAAAGGGATTCCCAGATAGTAAGCCAGCATAGAACTGGGAGAATGAACAGCAGACCCCAATCTTATCCAATGGAATATTGGCAACTGATTACTGCTAGATAAGGAACAGCTGACCCTCCTAAAACAAAGACGTGTAGATAGGCTGACTAGATTCGCCAGAAGGGCAAGTAGTGGGGAATGGCTGGGGGTGCCGACAACACAGCAGACAGTAGCAGGGATATCAGAGTATAAGGGCTCTAGTGGGATGAGGGAGGCTATGGGAGGGTGCTATCTGGGAAGTGAGTGTAAAAAAATAATAATAATTCTTCAAAGCATAAAAATTTGCTCCTTAACAATTAGGAGATGTGAAAAACATTACCATTGAAATCTACCTGATGACTTTATATCCATGCTCAGATGCCAAGGAGCTCTGTCTTAAAGGGTTTATGTGGAGTACAATATTGTATAACTCTATTAACTCAACGTAAACCTAATAATTTACAGCCAGTTTTGAAAGAGAAGCATCTTAGCTCTGGAAATTGTTATTGAATATGTCAATGTTGTTGTAATGAAATGCCTCTTCTAATTATATGGTTATTAAATAAATAATTTTTTTAAAAAAGAATGGAATTAGATACTGATTCCCTTTAGATAATCTTCTTTCGATGACAGAGCTGATTAGTGGTTGACGGGTTAAGGAAGAGCTAGGGAGAAGAGAAAAATAGGGTGGCCATACAAAAACAGCATGTAAGATCTGTGTCTTGGTTGTATGTTTCAACTGCAGTTTTGAGATGCTGATACCCTTGAGGACCTGGGGGAAAAGAACAGATTCTTCCTGTGTTCCTTCACACTGGTGACTGAGAATCTACAATTATCTCAAAATGAAAAGTTTAACAACATATATTTGGCTTTCTAGAACATGCCTGTAATCCCAACACTCAGAAGGCAGAGGCAGAAAAATGGCTTCAAGCTCCAGGCCAGCCAGGGATACATAGCAAGACCTAGTAATAATAATAACAATAATAACAATAATAATAAATTAATACCTTCAGCCTTCAAATAAATTTTGCAATTAAATTCTAAAACCTGGATTTCTGAAAGAAAAAAAAAAGTCATGATGCATGATCCCCTAGTCTAGCCAGTCTTCTGTAACAAAACACCATAGTCTGGGTGGCCTATAAACAGACACGTATTTCTCACAGTTCTATAAGCGGAGAATGCTGAAATCAAAGACCTTCTGTACTCCATGCTTAGTAAAGGCCATTTTTTAATTCATTGGTTGTTCCTTCTCATAGATTGCCACCTGGAAGAAGGGACACACATGCTCCTTTGAGGCCTCCACCTCTATGATGCAATCATTTCCCAAGGGCCACATCTTCTTTTCAAACTTTTTAAAGTTTTATTTTGATTTTTAGTCATGTATGTATGGGAGGTTATATTGATATGAGTGTAGCTGCCCACAGAGGCCAGAAGGGGGTGTTAGAGCCCCTGAAGCTGAAGTTACTGGGTCCTCTGGAAGGGCAGCAAATGCTCTTCACCACTGGGCCATCTCCCCAGCCAACCTCCCTTACTTCCTTACTGTTACCTCAAGAGAATTTTCAACAGGAAAATTTTCCTACATTCAATCCACAGCATATGCGTCCCTGGAAAAAGTGACGGCAGTTTTAGAACAGTTCTTTAGCTCTGGACTATCATGATGGACATTTTAAATCAAGAGTTGGTAATACGGCTTGGCATGGGATCTTCTTTGCATGTCTGCAAACATTTCAGGAGAAGGCACTGGAGATGTTCCCACTATAATACACCAAATCCTCCAATAGGGACAGAGAAATACAAGATCTCAGACTGAAACTAACCAAAAGTTAAAGCAAACTACAGAATCAAACTCTATTTCAGAAACTAAGATTATTTTAGAAATTAATTTCAAGCATGTTTGAAAATAATTGTAATTCTAATAAGAATTAAAATTCAAACCATAAGGGTGATAAATATTTAAAAGCATTTGGTCTGGAAATTAAGCTGGAACAGAGCAAAGAAACACATGCAATCAAATCCACTGTGGTAGAGAGAAATATCTGTTTTGCCGAGAGGATTTTTGGCCCAAGCTGCTAATCACTGAGAACACATTCTCATTCTGTAACCAACACTGCAGTCGAATAAGCTTGATATTTATTCCTGAAGAGTTTGATTCTGGTTTGCTCAACCTTCTTTCTTCTAATAAAAAATCTTTTATGGTCTTTTTTGTTTTTTAATTCCTTGGACTGAGAGGTGGTTCGGTACTTAAGCACACTTGCTTCTCTTGCAAGTGACCAGGATTCTTTTCCCAGCACACACATCAGGCAGCTCTAGTTCCAATGGACCTGATGCCCTGTTCTGGCCTCTTCGGGGCACCTGAATGCACATGGCGCACATAAATACATGCACATATATGCACAGAGAGAGAGAGAGAGAGAGGCAGAGAGAGAGAGCATCAGAGAGACAGAGACAGAGAGAGACAGAGAATTAAAAAACTCCTGAACCTCCAGTTCCTGAGAAGTAACCATGTGCATACAAACCCTTATAAATATAACTAATCCTTTCTTTGACCCAGACCAGCTGAAATCTAAAGTCCCAAATTCAAGTCTAGCATTTTCCTTCTTTGGGTAATTTTACCACTCATTCATGTTTGAGATAGACTTCTTTTTTAAGAATTTTTTTGGGGGGTTGGTTTTTGAGAAAGGGTCTCCCTGTAGCCCCAGTTGACTTGGCACTTGCTATGTAGACCAAGCTGGCCTCAATCTCAGAGATCTGCCTGCCTCTGCCTCCTGAGTGCTAGGTCCAAAGGCATGTGCCACCACACCCAGCTTAGATTTTTTTTTAATTATATGAATATTTAATGGCATATATCATGTGAGTGCAGGTGCTGGTGGAGGCCAGAAGAGAGTGTTGGATCCCCTGGAGCTGGAGTTACAGGTGTTTGTGAGTTGCCTAACATGGATGCTGGGAACCGAACTCTGGTCCTCTGGGAGAGCAGCAAACTCCTTTAACCTCAGAGCCATTTGTCCAGCCCCGAGAGACTTCTCACTACCACTATTTGCAGTCCACTCTGATTGCCAAGGTATTACCTAAGTCTGCATGGGACACTAACCTAGTGGGGAATCTTCAAATAGGAGAAGTGAACTTTTGAAAGGGGCCAGTCATGTCTCAGAAGAAAGGGGTATCTTTTCTCTTGGCGGCTTAAGTGACTATATTCACTTGCCAGGTCTGCATGAAAGAAACGCATCCTCCATTCTGGGGTCTAGGAGTCTGAGATGGAAGCATGCACAAGGTTGGTCCCTTCAGAATGCTGGGAGGGAGTCTGCTGCTCCATACCTCTCTTCGCTTCTGGTGGCTTGATGCCCATTAGTATGGGGTCTTGGCTTGCAACAGCATCACCCCAGCCTGAACCCTCATTTTCACTTGATTTTCTCCCTGTTTCTGTCTCCAAAGCTCCTCTTTTTTGGAAGGACACTGGTCATTTTGGAATGGCCTGTGAATGAAAGTTCCCAGAAAAATGCATTAAACTTTAACTGAACCTTCTGTGAAGACTGATCAGCTAAGTAGAACGTCACTGATTGGGAAGAGTTTGGAATGTTGCAGGTCCAGAAATTAATTACCCTTTGTCATGGGCCACCTTTAGCCCCCTCCATAGCCACTTCTTACCCACTTCTGTTTCTTACTTAACATCCTGTGAGTAACAGATTTAAAAAGAAAAGATTGGAATGCATTGACTTGGCAGACCACCAGCTTTCGCCAATCAAAAGACTGAGTGTCATCAGATAGCATCTGAAGCCTATAGCTGAGATTTATTTCTTGCTGTAACTGCCTACTTAATGTTTTCAACAACATATTTGAAAAGTGTCTTGATTTATGACTTTTCTTTGTTATGTTAGTATAAAAAAAAAACTTCATAAAACTGGGGCTAGAGAAATGGCTCAGCAGTTAAGAGCACTAACTCTTGCAGAAGACCCAAGTTTAAATCCCACCACCCATATGGCAGCTAACAACCACCTATAACTCCAGTTACAGAGGATCTGACATCCTCTTCTGACCTCCATGGGCACTGCATGACATGTCTCAAAACAACAATACAACCTAAGAAACTAGCTCATGTCAATCCTTTCACTCTTTTGTGTGACTGATAACCAAAAGCCCCAGGGTAGGTCAGAACCTGCCCTCTACCTGAGAACTTCAGCTGTCCTCAGTCATCAGACATCCAGAATTCTCCTCAAACCCCTTCAGGCTGAGATATAGATCACTGCAATACCAAGCTGGCATTGGCATGTACACAAAAAAAGAAGTGTTGCCTGCCCATTTTGAAAATGGGAAGATTAGACTCAGAGTGACCAAGTATCCTGACATTGACTGCCAAGTAAATTACATACCAAAAGGTGAGTCTAAAAAAGCCTCTATTCCAAAAGCCTGCTCATTCTCTCCTCTCTCTCTCTCTCTCTCTCTCTCTCTCTCTCTCTCTCCTCTCTCTCATTCCTTTATTTTCCTAAGGGCCAAATAAAGATCCAGCTTTACCAAAAACACTCTGCAGCTCTCCTTCAATAAGTACACAGGCTAAAACGGACTTACTTTACTGCCTGTCATTCATCTAATGGTGTCATCGAAGGGAATAACCTTGGCTTTGAAAGTGTGAGTGTGCATCATTAGGACCAGACTACTCAGATCCGATGTGAGTCCAAGCCATGGAATTTTATAACTGGGTGTGTGCTTGAAATTATTCGGGACAGCCTGCTCCTAATATAAAATGTTGGTTAAAAGCTGATGCTCGGAAAGGACAAGCAATTACCCCAGAGTCACAGAGCAAAAACACTGTGCTCCTGCTGAGTCATCACCTGGGCCTTTTCAGGCAAGGAAGTACACCTTGTTATTACTGCTTCGCCTTGACAGCCTCTGAGCTAAACAATGCTGATGGAGTATCAGTGGTGTTTACAGTTATTTTATAAACCATCATAAATGATTAAGTAAAACTTGTAATATGTAGGGAAGAGTGAACTGCTGCAGAAAAGTGACTGCAACGCAACCAGGCCTGGATGACAGAGTAAGGCTCCCCTGAAGCACTGATGGGTCACCAGAAATGCAGGGTCCCCACAGCGCCAGAGCACCAACCAGGAAGATCAAGGGTGCAGAGTCTCCTGCTGTGCTAGAATAACTGTGCCGCATAGCTAAAGCAGATGGGGCTTCGTGAGACAGAGGTGGAGATGCAGCAAAACCCATCCACTGAGATCCTGGGGGGATAGGGCGTGGGAAGGGTGAGGAATCCACTAACAGCATTTCAAGTAAGACCACCGGGGTCAGATTTATTTTAAAGGGTTCATCCTGGTGTCTGTGTGAGATGAGTGGAAAGCATAGCATCTGACAGACAGGGTAAGACATGAGCACAGTCCAGGTATAATGTGTACACAGCGTGTACATGGATCCATGCAGCCATGTTTCCCATTGACTCAGCTTGCATCATTGTCTTCCACTTCTGCTTCTTTGTTTTTGTTTTTTTCTCTAACAGGGTTTTTAGAAAGCCCAGCCTAGCTTCCAACTCACAATCCTCCTGCCTTAGCCTCCCAAGTGCTGGGATTATTGGTATGTATCTCCACTCTCAGATGCCAGATGTCTTTGTTCTTTTTTTTTTTTTAATGAAAGGCAACATTGTTCTCTTTTAAAAAAAAACAATTGGGGAGAAAAAAGTAGCACTCATTTAATGGACATTTGAAAATAATTATTTTTCTGACTTGTTGGAGAAAGCTTGTTTTTGTTTGAAGAGTGCCATTTCAAATTGTATTTGGGCTAATTGGGAACATTGTAATTGTAAAGAGGTTGATTTAAATGATACACTGTTAGAGAAAATGAAAGGATCAGTCACCAATTCAACTACCAAAGAAATGGGAACCCTGTGTTCATGTTTGATGTACTACATGGCTTTTGGGGTTTGTTGCTGTTATTTTTTATTATTTTTATTTTATGTGTATGAGTGTATTGCCTGAATGTATGTAAGTGCAACCATGTCAAACAATGCCCATGAAAGTCAGAAGAGGGTGTCAGATCCCCTGAAACTGGAGTTATGGATGGTTGGTAGCCACCATGTGGGTGCTGGGAATCAAACTCGGGTCCTCTGCAAGAACAGACAGTGCTTTTAACCACTGAGCCATCTTTCCAGCCCCTATTACGATTTTTGGTTTGGATTTTGGTTTTCTTTAGTAGGTTGGTGAAGACTGGGTAGTATGAATACACTGAATATATAAAATAATGGCTTGGCTTCAAGTTATTTTGATGATTTCTACAACAACATCACAAATGACAGTGTGCTTCTGGAGATGGTTACCTGATAAAACTTTGAAAAGGTTCTTGAAAGGAATTGCTTTGCATAAATTATCTTGTTTTCTTAAGGAACCCGTGACGTTTACATTACCTGGTGTGTCATGTCCTAAGCATAACGTACGGATGAGTGCTGCCATGCAGTACTCTCACTCTGACAGCCCAAATTATCTTTTGGATATTGCCCTGAATGATAAATCAAAGAGTTTCAAGGCGGGACTCAAAATTGGAAAACTGAAGTTCTAAGTGCTTTTATCTTAAGTAGATGGGTACCTTGAATAGTAATGCCCTAGCTCTGAACTAAGTTAATGACAATGGTCTCTTTAGTGAGTGATGTTAGACTAATACAATGTGCAGGTCCTGAGAGGCAAGGCTAAGTATGAATTGTTACATCTGCTGACTTTCATGAGAGTCCAATTCAGCATATATGGAAATTTTTACGCTATAGTTCTTCAAACAAAATATATCCAACCAGTTACTACTGAATAATTGTAGAGGTTTTCATTAGAGAAAGACTAATAATTTTTCTTTTCTGAAGAATTATTGTTCTGTGTGTCATTTTATTTCTTGGGTTGGGTTGTGGATCTTTCTTTCTTTTTTAAAGAAAATGTGATTTTTTTTTCTTCAAATTTCTCCTTTGATTTTAGGAGCAATGGCTTGTGCCAAGAGAATGTGTAATATTCATTTTTCTCCTGTGTTGGCCAGGGGCACAGAGATGATAGACTTGCCAAAGTTGAAAGAGAAAGATTCATTTTTCCTCTCTTGATTTTAATAAAGGAGGTGGGGAAAGGCTTGTCATCATTACATTTTCACTATCCTTTTGAAATCCCTGGATTCCTGGTGGTCAGAACAACGGGGGGAGGGGGGCGCATATGACAGGACACACACATGTCTTTCCCAGCACATAGGACTCTTCCTACATATCTGCAGCCTGCTTGTAAAACAGGGGAACCGGAAATGGAAACTTGTTTCCAACAGTGCTGTCTCAGCTAGTTCTGTTCCAATGGCCTGCGTGTGTCATTGAATTTTAAGCACTTCATCATTTTTATGTTTCCAAGGCTGATTGTATGACCTACTTTCTCATTTCTGTGACTAAATACCTAACAAGAAGCAACTTGAGGAAAAAGTGGTTGATTTGGGGTAGTGCCATAAGAAGGGCTACCCACACCTTCAGTCCCAGCATTCGGGAAGCAGAGGCGCTACCGGGAGACCCTGTCTCAAAAAGACCAAAAAAAAAAAAAAGGGGGGGGGGGGATGCCATTCCTCATGACAGGGAAGCTAAGCCTACAGGACCTTGAGGCAGCTGGTCACAGTGTGCCTGCAGTCAGAAGCAGAGAGCAGAAAGGCTATCAAATCTCAAACCTAACGACCCACTTCCTCCAGCGAAGCACCACCTCTTTAATGGTCTATGTACAGCTTTTCACACACCAGTATTTAGGGAGCCAGTGTGCAAACACATAAACCCATGGGGGACATTTCACATTCAAACTAGAACACCCAAGAAACCAACAACAAACCTTCTTTTGTTTATTTCTCCTAGGATGTACGAATTGAAAATTTTCTGTACCAACTAGAGGACAATTTCTTAAAAACAAAGAAACTGAGAACTGCTCAAAGGCAAAGGTCAAAGATGAAGCGGCTTCAAAGTGTGCAGCAAAACAAGAGACTAGGAAGCAGGCTTACCACCAGGATGTCCAGAGATGCTAGGGCATATAATAACAAAGGTCATCACCCAAAGAAGTGAATGGTACACCCTGACAAAGATATTCTATGCTTCCAAACTTCATTCATCTCAACTGGTAGCAATAAATGTTCTCAGCAAGTTTGACTTGACTCCTATTCAAATTCTTGTTTAAAGAGCGTATTTAATAACCACTGTTGATTCCTTTACCTGCCACATTTTTCCAGAATTGACTAAGGTATAGTGGGTCTACCAAGTATACTCATAGTATGTCTAGATTCGTATGCATTCAGTGGAAAATACTCACACGTCGCGTGCAGGTACCCACTGACAATACAAATGCAAATTTAAAATTGTAAAACTGAAAATATACTTTCTCAGTCCCACAAAGATGGTCTTATGTGGTTTGGCTCATAGTATCAGCTGTTTCACTGAAATCTCCATTCCTTCCGCTGGATATTTCATATGATATTTTACTCTCTCTCTCAGAGGTGATGCCTCAGAGATCAGAAGAGGGCTTTGGATTCTCTGGAACTGGAGTTAAGGATGATTCATAGCTTCCATGTGGATGCTGGGAATTGAACCCGGGTCCTCTGCAAGAGCAATCAGTGCTCTTAA